>NW_027590284.1:0-300000 GCF_964213995.1 Mustelus asterias | reverse complement strand
TTAATGTCGGGGGAATTAGGAGGGTAAATATGTGGGGTTACAGGAATCGGGCCTGGGTGGAATTGTGGTCGGTGCAGGCTCGATGGGCCGAATGGCCTCCTTCTGCACTGTAGATTCTATGATACAGTTTATATTGTCTGTTTCAGAGCCAGATTCATGTTTCATGTGTTTACATGTCATACAATTTCCTTGAATTCAATGTTGTTTTTCCTCAGTCCCAGATGTGGCAATCAAATTATGGATTCAACTATAAGTAAATGGGTGCATTGTGTGTGTGTGTGTGTCTTTGTATTTGTCAGTTTATGTGTCGGTGTGTGTGTGTTGGTATGTTGGTGTGTGTTAGTGTGGGGTGTCTGTCTCTCTCTGTTTTGGTTTGAAGAACCCTTTGCTAACTGCTGCCTGTTGTTTCCTTGTGTTAGTTTAATCACGCAGTGTCTGACAAATCGGCTTCATCTTCATCTGATGTGGCTTTAAGTTTAACAGAGGGAGCAAGGCTTTTATAAATTCTTCCATTTCTACCTTGGTGTGGGTCGAAACTCCCTACAAACAAACATGGGAACAGAAGACGGCCATTCAGCCCCTCGAGCTCATTCCGCCATTCAATGAGATCGTGGCTGTTCAGTGGCCTAACTCCGTATACTTGCCTTTCACCCATATCCCTGAATACCTTTGCTTAACAAACAATGTATCTATCTCAAGATTTAAAGATAGCAACTGACCGAGCATCAACGGCCTTTTATGGAAGAGAGTTCCAAACCTCTACCACCCTTTCTGTGTGGAAGTGCTTCCTAACATCCCTCCTGAACAGTATGGCCCTAATTTTTAGACTGCCTCCTGGCTCGAGAATCTCCAACCAGTGGAAATAATCTATCTTCATCTACCCTGTCTTTTCGTGTTTATACCTTGAAGACTTTGATCAGATCACCCCTTAACCTTCTAAATTCTCGAGAAAACAGGTCCAATTTGTATAATCTCTCCTCATAATTAAACCCCTGAAGCCCAGGTATCATTCCTGCAAACCTGCGCTGCACTCCCTCCAAGACCAAAATATCCTCCCTGAGGTGTGGCGCACAGATCTGCTCACGTGCTCCAAATAGGGTCCAACCAGTGTTTTGTATAGCTGCAGAATAACTTCTGTCCTCCAGTTCTCTCAATATAAAGACCAGCTTTCCATTAGCCTTCTTGATTATTTTCTCAACCTGTTTGTGGCATTTTAAAGATGGGTGACCTGAACCCCCCAAGTCTCTTTGGATATCCACTGTATTGAACTTCATACCATCTGGAAAGTATTCTGATCTATCCACTACCAGGCTCCCACAGTCTAAGTGGATGGGTCTGTCTGGGGGTGTTTCTCCTGGTTCTGTCCATGTTGTTTGGGTGTTTGTGTATTTTTGAGAGCAGCTGGAATTCCCTGGTTTTGGCTGTTATCCTCCCAGATGTTCCATCTGTTTTTGGTTAATGTGACTGAGTTCTTCCAGCCTGTCTCCAATTCTCCTTCCTGTCTCTGGTATATGGGTCAAGGGGGCTTGGTGTAGTGATCCACGTTAATTGTCTGTCTGCTTCCAACAAGTATTGTTGTCTGTCCAGAATGACGGTGTTGCTATCCTTGTCTCCTGGTTTTATGATCGTATCCGTACTGGACCTCAGCTCTCTGATTGTCTGTCTTTCTCTCCAGGTAGGATTCTGTTTGTCTCTCGTGTTTTAGTGTTGTGGAGGGATTCAAACAAGGCATTCTGGGAAGGGTGGACAGGGATTTTGGAGGTGACAGCACGTTCAGGGAATTTGGAGGGGAAAGGGAGGCTGGAGATGGGGGAATAGATTGTAAGGATGGTGGGGTCAAGAGTTTGTTTTCTGAGAAGCAGAAGGACAGAGAATCAGTACCTGAAGAGTGAAAACTTAATATAGTCAATGACCAAAGGGAAGTTGGAGATCAGTAGTTTAGTGGATGATTTAGTGCGAATAAGGTCGATGGAGCAAGAGGTGAGTCTCATGGATGAGATGAACCCTGAGAGGACATGAGGGGAAATGACAGAGAAACTAGAGAAAGGGATGGGTTCAGGGCTCGGGAAAGGATGAAATTTACAGACAGTTTGGCCGGTGAGCTAGTGGAAGGGAGGGAAGCAGCAGAGGCAGCTGATCAGATTGTCTCCATCTTAGTGACAGAGAAGCTCCATGAGCTCCTCACACTTGTTGTTGGAGGTGAGGATGGAGGAGACAGGGGGGAGGGAGAGCAATTCAATAAGAACTGAATTATGTTCAGAGAAATTAAAAAGATTCAACACAGTCTGTGTTTGTAACACAAAGCTGATTTAATTGACTTTTTAACCGGAATATTAGCCTCGACAAGTGGCTGGCGTTTATTAACAGCATAAACAGAACATTATGAAGATGGTTCAGTCCTGAATGTGAGTAACAGCAAAATTTAATCACTGTAGTTACTTGTGAACTCTCTGGTGTCTGAGCAGGTGGGATGTAGTCGTACATCCCTTCCCACACTCAGAGCAGGTGAATGGTCTCTCCCCAGTGTGAACTCGCTGGTGTACAGAGAGTTGAGATGATCGCACAAACCCAGTCCCACAGTGAGAGCACCTGAACGGTCTCTCCTCAGTGTGAACACGTTGATGTCGTGTCAGTTCCCCAGATCTTTTAAAGCACTTCCCACAATCTGAGCATTTAAAAGGTCTCTCGTCAGTGTGAACTCGCTGGTGTGCAGTTAGTTGAATTGATCGTCTGAACCCAGCCTCACAGTGAGAGCATCTGAAAGGTCTCTCATCAGTGTGAAAAAGCTGATGGGAAGTCAGTTTCTCAGAGGTTTTGTAGCATTTCTCACAGTTTGGACATTTAAAAGGTTTCTTGTCTGTGTGAACTCGCTGGTGTGTCAGCAGGATCGATGAGGTAGTGAATCCCTTCCCACACTCAGAGCAGATAAATGGCCTCTCCCCAGTGTGAACTCGCTGGTGTTTCAGCAGGTCAGATGACTGAATGAATCCCTTCCCACACTCGGAGCAGGTGAATGGCCTCTCCCCAGAGTGAACTCGCTGGTGAACAGTGAGGTCAGACGATCGTCTGAACCCAGTCCCACAGTGAGAGCACCGGAATGGCCTCTCCTCAGTGTGAACACGTTGATGGCGCATCAGTTCCCCAGAACTTTTATAGCACTTTCCACAGTCTGGACATTTGAAAGGTCTCTCCTCAGTGTGAACTCGCTGGTGACTCAGCAGGTGGGCTGAAATAGTAAATCCCTTCCCACACTCGGAGCAGGTGAATGGCCTCTCGCTGGAGTGAACTCGCTGGTGTGTGAACAGAGAGGATGACTGAGTGAATCCCTTCCCACATGTGGGGCAGGTGAATGGCCTCTCCCCAGTGTGACTGCGCCAATGCATTTCCAGCTTGGATGGGGAAATGAATCCCTTCCCACAGTCCCCACATTTCCACAGTTTCTCCTCAGTGTGACTGCAATTGTGTCTCCACAGGTCAGATGATTGTCTGAAGCCGTGTCCACACACACAACACGTGTACGGATTCTCCCCACTGTGAAATGGGCTTTTTCCTTCCATGTTCCAAATCTGATGATATCAAAGTTACGATAAATTGAGCCACTCCGTCAGCTTCCCAACGGCAAACTCTCCACTTCTAACACCCTGTAAAATATCTACAATGTGGTTGACTCTTAAAATGTCCTCTGAAACTCAGTTCAAGGGCTAATAGGAATGGGTGATGAATGCTGGCCCAGCCAGGGACACCCACAGTGTGAATGAATTAGGAAAAATATCTGCCATCCTTACCCAGTCTGGTCTAACTATATATCAAGAGCAATGTGGTTGACTCTTAAAATGTCCTGAGATGGCCAAGCAAACCACTCAGTTCAAGCACAATTAGGGATGGACAATAAATGCTGGCCTAGTCAGCAATTCCCATGGACAAATAAAAAATTCCCGGAGACTCCAGTCCAATCCGGGAGAGTTGGTAACTGGTCCAGGCTCACAGCGCATGCGCCCTGCTGCACATTGTTCCTGTAAAGTTGGCGGCCGCTAACCCGGGCCTGGAGCCGCTCAGATCCGACTCTATTCGGTGCTGATTGAAACGGTACCGGGAACATGTTATCTGGATTGAGGCGTCCACAGGTATTTATGAAGCCTCCCAGCCCACTCCGCTGCTTCTATCCCTCCCCGGTCACCCAGCGGCTCCATTACTGAACCTCACTCCATTGTTTCTTTCCGGCTCCTCGCAGCTCCAGTCACAGCCCGGCCTGTGCATGCTCGGGTCAGTGTCAGACACTGCGCACGCTCCAGTCACAGCCAGGTACTGCGCTTGCGCAATAATTGCAGTAATGTGGATAGGACACAGTCTCACCCGCAGAGAATGTTGGGTAATCACCTCACCATTCAAACCCATATTGTTCAATAGAAAATACGATTTGCGATCTGATTATGATTGGTACCATTGCGCCAAGGTTCAAATGTGTTACTTCAATTCATTTGGCAACTAAGCAGCATAGGCCTTCCAGCACATTTCTGTCCTGGGTATGATTGACAACATAACAATCACCTGCATTTAGATGTGAACTCGCTGGGGTGAACAAGTGATTTGTGCCTTCATAGACAGAACAGTTAAACTATCCCTCACCAATAAGAGGGGTAGTTAAAATGCTTTGAGCTTTTAAAGTTATAGAGTGTTAACCACTGAGGAAATCCCTTTGCGAACGTTAAGTGTTTGAGTGGTCTTCCTCTGGTGTAATTGTGCTGTTCTATCGGTAAATGGGATGACTGAGTGAATCAATTTTCACATTCAGCTGGGAAATAATTTGTTGACGGTGGGATTTAATCCAAAGGTTTACAGCTCAGACGGGAATCTCAAAAATTGGGCAAAAAATGCTGGCCTTGCCAGTAATGCCCACACCCCACAAATTATTATTTTTAAATAGTTCCTTTTGAAGGGCTCTCCATCTCCCTGTCTCCTTCTTCCTCAAAGCATCAAACTTAAGGGAAAAGCATATAGCTACACAGAGGTGAGTGGCAGGTCAGATGATTGGCTGGAATATAAAGAACAGTAGAGAATGACTAAAAGGTTAATTGGAAGAAAAACATTAGAATATGAGAGGAAGTTAGCTGTTCATGTAAAAATGAAGAGCAAGAGTTTCTAGAGGTATTCAAAAAGGAAAAGAGGAATAAGGTGAGTGTTGGCTCTCAAGAAAATGAGAATGGGGAGTAATAGTAGATAATAAATGGCCAATGAAATAAACAAATCTTTGCTTCTGTCTTCACTATAGAAAATACAAAACCAGCCAGTCCTAGCCGTAAATCAGGAGGTGGAAGGGAGAGAGGAACTAGGAGAAATTACAAATGACGTGGGAAGCTGTACTGAGCAAACTGATGGAGCTGCGGCTGACAAGTCTCTGGGTCACGATGGAATTCATCCTAGCATCTTCAGAAGGTGGTTAATGAGATAGTGACAGTAGATTTGTTGGTGTTAATTTTCCAAAGTTCCCGAGATTCTGGAGAGGTTCCATCAGACTGGAGAGGTAGCAAATATAAGCCCTCTAATTCAAGAACGGATGGTGGCATAAGACAGGAAATTTAGGCCAGTTCGATAGACATCTGTTGTGGGGAAGATGTTAGAATCAATCATTAAAGAGGTTATAGCTGGCCACTTTGGAAAAACTCAAGGTAATCAGGAAGAGTTAGCATGGTTTAATGAAAGGGAAATTGTGTTTAACCAATTGGAGTTCTTTGAAGAAGTAACGTGTGGATAGAAGGGAACCTGTGGATCTGCTGAATTGAATTCCAGAAAACATGTGATAAGGTGCCACATCAAAGGTTATCATGGAAAACAAAAGCTAGTAGTGCAGGGGGTAACATATTACCCCCTGCACTACTTCCAATAGAAGATTGGCTGTCAGAAAGTAGAGAGAATGCATATTTATTGTTTAACATGGGAATGGAGGTGAATGTAATGCTGAGACCGGTAGCAATCTGTGTGGTTGTTCTTGATGCTGTCAGAGTGAGTTCACCCTCACAGACAGGAAGACTGTTCACGGTGATAACATCAAACTGACGCCGGCTGTTTCATTCTCAGGTAACACAACTTCCTGTTTCTCTGCTGCCGGTTCCAAACCTCACATCTCACTTCTGAGCAGAAAATAAATCCAGGGACCACAATCTCGTGAGAACATCTGTCAATGTGGCCTATATCTGTCCACAGAGTCGGGGCAGAGTCACACAGATCACATTGCGGTGACATTTACAAATGAGCCTATTATTTCTGTTCAGAGTTTCCATTCCCAGATATAACCGGCTGTGTTTGTGGATCAGTCAGAGTTCGCTCTGATCCCCATAGCCGGGAACTGATAGCCTGCTCCTTTATATTTTATATCATTCTGTGTTGCTTGTTTCCTCTGTTTCTCAGCTTTTATCTTTGACAACCTCATCTTTCTGGTTTTAAAATCTCTCTCAATTTTTCTCTCAGTCTTTCCGTCTCTCTCTTCCTCTGTATCTTTCGCAGGCTCTGTGTGTTCCTATTTAATCGAGATGTTCAAAATCATGAAGGGTTTCTGATTGATTATAGAAGGAAAATCAGGGAGAAAAGCAGAAAACCTCGGCAGGTCCGGCGGCATCTGTTCAGAGAGAAACAGTTAACATTTTGAGCCCATATGATTCTTCAGGACAGGAAAAACGTGGGTTTTTAGATCAGGGAATATGATGGGGAGATTTAATAGAGATGTTTAAAATGACAAATGATTTATGATAGTGTCAATGGAGGGGAACGGTTTCCCAGGAGCAGGAGGATCTGTCAATGGAGAGAATCTATTTCCCAGGAGCAGGAGGGTCTGTAAGCAGAGGACAAAGAAATTTAACATAATTGACAGCCTAACTTTAGGGCATGATAAGGAGATTGTTTTACACAATGATTTGATGTGATCTGGAATGCACAAACTGACAGGTGCTAGAAGCAGGTTTAATAGTAACTTTCAAAGGGAATGGGATAAATACTTGCAGAAGGTAAATTGGCAGAGTTATGATGAATGGGATTAATTGGACAGTTCACTCGTCTTTGTGACATTCTGAATATTTCTATTTGACTTTATGTGGAATTTGCACATTCTCTCCATGTCCACATGGAGAAGCAACGGGTTTTTATGACAATCCAGCAGCTTCATGGTGACTATTTCCTCCTGCTGGCCCCAGAAATTACCAGATTCATTCAGCTCAATTTGACAACCTGCCTTTGTGTTGTTGTGGGTTCTCTCTCACTCCCTTTTTTCTGTTTTAAATCAATTTCACAGGGTTTTAGAAGGGGAGGATTTGCGGTCTGGTCTCAAACAAAACATCACATCAGGATCTGACGGAGTCACCCTTAATATCATAGCCTGAATATCACTGGACTTTGAACATGGAAGGAGAAAGCATTCGTCACAGTGGGGAGAAACCATACACGTGTTCTGTGTGTGGACGAGGCTTCAACCAATCATCTGATCTGTCAAAGCACGAATGCAGTCACAGCGGGGGGATGACTTGGAAATGTGAGGAATGTGCAGCAGTATTCAGCTCCTCAGCTGAGCTGGAAACTCACCAGTGTGCTCACACTGGGGAAAGACCAATCAGCTGCTCTGAGTGTGGGAAAGGATTCAGTCACTTATCCCAGCTAATGATACACCAGCGAGTTCACACTGGGGAGAGACCATTCACCTGTTGAGTGTGGGAAGAAATTCACTCAGTCATCCAACTTACGGACACACCAGCGAGTTCACTCAGGGGAGAAACCATTTACCTGCTCCAGATGTGGAAAGAAATTCCCTCATTTGTCTCATCTGCTGGCTCACCAGCAAGTTCACACTGACCAGAAACCTTTTAAATGTTCAGACTGCGGGAAATGTTTTAAAAGTTCCAGGGAACTGTTGTCCCATCAATGTGTTCACACTGATGAGAAACATTCAGGTGCTCTCACTGTGGGACTGGGTTCAGACATTCATCTCATCTCACTGTACACCAGCGGGTTCACACTGGGGAGAGGCCGTTCACCTGCTCTGACTGTGGGAAGGGATTCACTCAGTTATCCAACCTGCTGACACACCAGCGAGGCCACACTGAAGAGAAACCGTTTACCTGTTCCCAATGTGGGAAGGGATTCACTCGATCATCTGACCTCCTGACACATCAGCTTGTTCACACTGGGGAGAGACCGTTCACATGCTCCAAGTGTGGAAAGGGATTCACTACCTCATCGCACTTGCTGAGACACCAGCGAATTCACTCTGGCGAGAGGTGGTTCATCTGCTCCGAGTGTGGGAAGGGATTCACTCAGTCATCTGTCCTGCTGACCCACCAGCGAATTCATGAGTAACTACAATGATTAGATTTTGTGGTTAATCAAGTCAGGAATGAACATTGCTGATCAGGGTCTATTTCTGCTGATGTTAATAAACTCCAGCCTACTTATAGATGTTAATATTCTAGATAAAAGTCAAATAAATCAGCTTTGTGTAAAATACCAATGTCTGAATCGTTTAACATCACAAACACAAGTTAGTTCCTTTTCAAAGGCTCCCTCAAGCTCGCTGCCCTCTCCAACACTCTCTCCTGGTTAAGGGTGATTGTTAAAATCTGCCTCTCCAATCAAGGTTTTGTCCATTTATCCGAATATTGTCCCATGTGACTCCGTGTCAGTTCTTTCTTTCTCAAACTCCTCTGAAGCATAGTGGAATGTTTTGTTACATTAAACATGTTCTATAAAGACATAAGAACTAGGAGCAGGTGTAGGCCATCTGGCCCCTCGAGCCTACTCCGCCATTCAATAAGATCATTGATCTTTTTGTGGACTCCGCTCCACTTACCCGCCCACTGACCATAACCCTTAATTCATTTACTGTTCAAACTTATCTATCTGGCCTTAAAATCATTCAATGAGGTAGCCTCAACTGCTTCAGTTATTTTGAGGCCATGACCCCTAGTTCTAGTTTCACCTGCCAATGGAAACAACCTCCTTATTTCTATCTTATCCATTCCATTCATAATCTTATATGTTTCTATAAGATCTCCCCTCATTCTTCTGAATTCCAATGAGTATAGTCCTAGTCTACTTAGTCTTTCCCCATAAGCCAACCCTCTCAATTCCAGAATCAACCTCATGAATTTCCTCTGCACCCCCTCCAGTGTCAGGATATCCTTTCTCAAATAAGGAGACCAAAACTGTACATAGTACTCCAGGTGTGGCCTCACCAACACCTTATACACGTTGTTACTGTTTCTCAAGTCAGTTTGTACACAGTAAGATTCCACGAACAGCAGTCAGACCGATTAACCCATGGTGGTGTTATTTAAGACAGGAATGTTGGTCCCGCTGCAGCAGGAGAACTCCCCTGTGGACAGTATGTGGAGTTGTTGAGCTCTCCTGAGCTGAGAGCTGATCGAGCTGTCAGGCCTGCAGTGGACCTTGAAGAACCGCTGTCTGGGATCTTTCCTCTCAATTCACTGATTCAAATCTTTTTGGCCAACCAAATAAACTAACTTAAATTTCAATTCACTCACTCCCAGCTTAAGTTGTTCCTGATCAGTCACGTAATTAACTTTGAACATCAATCCCTATTTAACCTTTGGAGCAAAATCTACAAAATCAAAATCAGCTGTAAAAGAGAAAGAAAGTTATTGTGTTCATTCAGAAACATTCACCCCCTCAGAGCATCCCAGAGTGATTCACAGTGAATGATAGATTTTGGAAGGAAGGATGAGGAGAGGCAGAATAACCTAAATGGGACAATTTTAAACAGAGTGCAGGAATGCAGTGACTTGGGAATGGATGTACACAAATGCTTTACTGTGACAGGACAAGTTGATCAAGCTGTTTAACTATAAAACTAATAGGTCCTCCGTTTATTAATGGAGACATGGAGCACAAAAGCAAGACAATTATAGTAAATCTTTATAAATCACTGATTCATCCCCAGCTGAAATATTGTGTTCAATGCTGAGCACCGCACTTTGGGAAAGATGTCAAGGTCTTGGAGAGGGTGCAGGGAAAATTTCCCAGAATAGTATCAGGGATGAGAGCTTTTAGTTCTGTGGAGAGACTGCAGCAGCTGGGATTGTTCTTATTCAAGCTGAGAAGGTTAAGGAATTATTTAATAGAGGTGTGGATTTTTAAAAAACATTTTCCATCTCCATCGGGAGAAATTGTTTCCATTGTGGGGATGGTTGGTAACCACAGATCCCGGATTTAAAATAATTAGCAAAATATCCAGGATGGAGTAGAGATAATTTTACTCAGTGAATTATGACGATCTGGAACACATTATCTGAATGACTGGTGGAGATCCAACAGGAACTTTCAAAAGTGATTCAGACTGATCGCTCTGCTTGTGAGTCTTTGGCACATTCACAAACCTACTCAGTAGCCATGGCAACAGACACTCGATTTCAGCAACTTGTGTGGAATTTCCATTTTAAAGTGTCATCATTCATTGTACATTAGGCCACATCTATAAACCTGTTTCTCACATGTCCAGTGAAGAGGGACAAATGTGGATGGATGGATCACTTTGAGAAGTTCTTTGCTGTCTGATGTGATTTACCCTCTCAAAGGCCCATTCATAAACCTTATTTTTGGGGTCTTACATCAATCACTTATTCAATTGTCCATTAGTCAAGCACAGATAATCAAGGTAATCCCTCCTATTCCCATCGAATATTCATGAAGTCATTTTGTGGCTCATTGCTTGCTCGGACATCCGGCTTAATCGTTACTCAGACAGTTGGTTTCCACGTGGGTCATGACAACCCCCCAAGCCGATCAAGTTTGTCTTGTTTCAGGTTCTGTGCTACAGAAGTGTCTTTGGCAGAGACAACAGGTCCACACTGTCCTGTGTTTATCAACCCAGGAAGCTTTCCTGATAAGAAAAGGAGTGAGAGAGAGACCCCCATAATAGTCAATACATTTCCAAAGATTTATATAAGGTTATTGGTGATTTCTTAAAGATGTCCCCACCAAGAGAGGGATTATCCTTATTGACATCTCAACTGATTTCAGACGAACCTCACCATTTTAAGCTGTTTCCAAGCTTGCTTTCCTAATTTCTGAATGACATTCCCTGGATAACAGACTGAAGCTACTCGAATGATCAGAATCAGCCACACAAATCCATAAGCTGCCATCGAGAGTAAATGTCAAAACTTTTCCAGTAAGTGTGATAACTGTTGACTTCGATTCATCCTCCCCACCTGCAGATCATCTTTCACAATTCTAAATTATTGACATGCTGTAAATACATCTGGTTCAAACACACGTTCATGCACGAACTTTAAAGATTCTCCAGGTCTCTGTTCACTTGCATCCACCTTGTGGATATTTTCTAACTGATTCTGGACCTCATCAATTTGTCCTTTGTGAACCGGTTTAGAAATCCTATTGAGGATATACTCGTAATCCGTGTCACCCTCTTCTCCAATCCACAGGATATCTCTCACCCCCGGCCGGCCTGTTTTCTCTCAGACTATCTATCAGTCATTCCCTGTAATGAGGCAGTGCCATTGTATCGTCCTGGCTTCACTTAGGAACTTCTCCATTCATGTTTAACGAAAACTGATCCCACTCCGAACACCACTTGTAAGATTTAGCTTCACAAATCACAGATTACCCAAAAAGGGTGTTGAGCTCAGAAGTGACTTAAAGTAGTTCATTGAGGAACAACAGTTTAAGTGTGATGCAGAAGGCAAATAAACAGGAAAAACCCACAAACTGACAGGTGAGAATGATTTACCAGTCCCAGAGGACAAACAGGGTGACACAGAGAGAGTGCTGGTCTCTGTAGCTGGTGGCTGCAGTCTCCTCTGAATGGTTAACTGTTGTGAGCCAGAGTGCGGGTGTTGGGCTGAAGCCAGTACGGATCACTTCAAAATCTCTTCGCTCTCGAGAGCCTGTTTTAACCTTCACGCAGACAGTTAGATTACATGAGGGTCATGAGATCGAAGGCCTGTGCTGCAAACAGAGTTAACTGGTCTGTCCTGTGTTTGTCAGCCAGTAACCTGCTGTAGAAGCTTTCTTCATAAGACAGTGAGCTACTTCTATAATAATCCAGAAATTTCTTAAGATTTTATAGGGTTATCGGACAGTGATTTTTTTTTTACAGCCTAGTACTTGGATTGGAACTTGTGTGCACTCCCGAGCTGAGGGGAATACTTTTTTGATTTGATTTGATTTATTGTCACATGTATTAGTATACAGTGAAAAGTATTGTTTCTTGTGCGCTATACAGACAAGCATACTGTTCATAAAGAAGGAAACGAGAGAGTGCAGAATGTAGTGTTACAATCACAGCCAGTCATAGCTAGGGTGCAGAGAAGGATCAACTTAATGTGAGGTAGGTGCATTCAAAAGTCTGATGGCAGCAGGGAAGAAGCTGTTCTTGAGTCAGTTGTATGTGACCTCAAACTTTTGTATCTTTTTCCCCGAGGAAAGAAGGTGGAAGAAAGTATGTCTGGGGTGCATGGGGTCCTTAATTATGCTGGCTGCTTTGCCGAGGCAGCGGGAAGTGTAGACAGAGTCAATGAATGGGAGGCTGGTTTGCGTGATGGATTGGGCTACATTCACGACCTTTTGTAGTTTCTTGCGTCTTGGGCAGAGCAGGAGCCATACCAAGCTGTGATACAACCAGAAAGAATGCTTTCTTTGGTGCATCTGTAAAAGTTGGTGAGAGTCGTAACTGACATGCCAAATTTCCTCAGTCTTCTGAGAAAGTAGAGGCACTGGTGAGCTTTCTTAACTATAGTGTCGGCATGGGGGGACCAGGACAGGTTGTTGGTGATCTGGACATGTAAAAACTTGAAGCTCTCGACCCTTTCTACTTCGTCCCCGTTGATGTAGACAGGGACATGTTCTTCTTTACGCTTCCTGAAGTCGATGACAATCTCCTTTGTTTTGTTGACATTGAGGGAGAGATTATTGTTGCCGCACCAGTTCACCAGATTCTCTATCTCATTCCTGTTCTCTGTCTCGTCATTGTTTGAGATCCGACCCACTATGGTGGTGTCGTCAGCAAACTTGAAAATCGAAATTCTGGACCCACAGAAGGGGTAAGATTTGGGAACTCACGATTCTCCATCAATTCTCATTCCCCTTCTTTCTGGTGGATAATGGAGGTGTCACTGTGTGTAATGTGCAAGTCAGTAAGAATTGTCAGCAAGGATTAATCAGCACTTTCTAATTGGAGATGTTCATCAGTGGAACCTCTCAGACACTGAATTGTAGAGTTTGTACCAAAGATCAATTTAGGATTGAAGTAAAAGTTCAGAATCTTGTTGTAAACTAATTTCTGATGAGAGTTGCTGAGTTATGGGGAAAGATCAGAGGCAGCGGTTCTTAAAGGGAAGCTGCAGCCCTGAGAACACAATCAGCTCCAGATCTAGAATTTTAAACTTCAGCCCAGTTACAGGGATTATTAACATCAACAAAACAAAATCCAAACTAGATAAAACTAGAACCAGAGGCCACAACCTCAGGCTAAAGGGACAATCCTTTAAAACAGAGATGAGGAGGAATTTCTTCAGCCAGGAAATGGTGAATCTGTGGAACTCTTTGCCACAGAAGGCTGTGGAGGCCGGGTCATTGAGTGTCTTTAAGACAGAGATAGATCAGAGATCAGGGGTTATGGGGAAAAGGCAGGAGAATGGGCATGAGAAAAAAATCAGCCATGATTGAATGGCGGAGCAGACTCGATGGGCCGAATGGCCTAATTCTGCTCCTATGTCTTATGGACTTATGAACTGTCAGTATTGAACTGCACTAACAGCAGAATCCAATCCCTGCAGTTAATTGTGAACTCGTTGGTGCCGCAGCAGGCTGCCAGACTGAGTGAATCCCTTCCCACACTCGGAGCAGGTGAATGGCCTCTCCCTTGTGTGAACATGCTGGTGTCTCCTCAGGTGCGATGAACAAGTGAATTTGTTCCCACACTCAGAGCAGGTGAATGGTCTCTCTCCAGTGTGTGTTCGCTGGTGTGTCTGCAGGTGAGATAACTGAGAAAATTTATTCCCACACTCAGAGCAGATGAATGGCTTCTCCCCAGTGTGAACTCGCTGGTGTACACTGAGCTGGGCTGAAGACCTGAATCTCTTTCCACAGGAAGTGCAGCTGAACAGCTTTTCCTCAGTGTGAATTCGCTGGTGACTTAGCAAATCAGAGGGCCCAGTGAATCCTTTCCCACATACAGGGCAGGTGAATGGTCTCTCCCCAGTGTGAACTTGCTGGTGTTTCAGCAGATTGGATGACTGAATGAATCCTTTTCCACACTCAGGGCAGGTGAACTGTGTCTCCCCAGTGTGAACTCGCTGGTGTCTCGACAGGTCAGATAACTGAGTGAATCTCTTTCCACACTCCAAGCAGATGAATGGTCTCTCTCCAGTGTGAAACCGCTGGTGTGTTAGCAATTGGGATGACTGAGTGAATCCTTTCCCACACTCTGAGCAGATGAACGGCCTCTCCCCAGTGTGACTGCGCTGATGAATTTCCAGCAGGGATGGAGAATTGAATCCTTTCCCACACTCCCCACATTTCCACGGTTTCTCCATGGTGTTGGTGTCCTTGTGTCCCTCCAGGTTGGATGATCAGTTGAAGCCTCATGAACACACAGAACACGTGGACAATTTCTCCTCACTGTGAACTGTGTGATGTTTTTTCAGGCTGTGTAACTGGTTAAAGCTCTTTCCACAGTCAGTTCACTGGAACACTCTCACTCGGGTGTGTGTGTGTCTCGGTGCTTTTCCATTCACACTGATATTTCAAACCTTTTCCCACAGGCAGAACAGACAAACATTTCTCCTTCCACATTCAAAGACTGATGATATTCAAATCCTGATTAATCGAGTGACTCTGTCGGCTCTTTACATGATACTTGGTTTGAGTTTCTCGTCTGCAAATCCTCCCGTTTTAATTCTCTGCAAAAAGAGTTTACAAAGTCGTCACCGGAAGAACAGGAAATTCTAGTTCCTATGGAACACTTTGATCTCTTGATCCCCAAAGTTGCAAATTCCTGTCCCACTCATGTCTTTAGTTTAAAATTTTCCTCTTTGTGTTCAAATCTCTCCAGGGCTTCATCCCTCCCTATCTCTATATTATCCTCCAGCCCCGCAACCCGCTGAGATATCTGTGCTGCTCTAATTCTGGCCTCTTGTACATTCACTATTTAATTGCTCCACCATTTGAGACCATGCCTTCAGTCTCTCATCCCCAAACTCTGAAACCCTCCCCCTTCACCTCTCCCTCTAGCTGCTGTATTTTTGTCCTTTAAGGCACTGGAGTATTGCTAAAAACCTTTTGTATCTTATACTCATCTGGACAGACACAAACATACCAAATTGTAAAGATTATCAGTTGGACTTGTGAAGTGTTTTACTTACACTTGCGAGAAGCTATATATAGTCAAACACAGGGAGCTGTCCTCTGCATGTAGAAGGAACATGTCCAAGCAATGGGCCTTTTCTGAAACTAAACAAAGGCAGGAGTGATAGTTCCCTGGTGCATTCTCCATGGCAACATCCTAACCAATCAGAACTGACTGTCGAACTAGTCAATACATGTTCCTCATGCAGCAGCAATTGTTGTTTGCTTTGAAAAATTGTATTTCTGCATCTGTCTGGATGAGTGCAAGATGAAAAGCTTCAAAAACACATCTCTTTCAATCAGCAATACTTAAATTCCATACTACTGAGCGACCATGGGTTTACAATTCTATTATTGCTGATCTGAAAGTCCCAGTGAACGCACATTTTATGAATGGCTTATTGCCACCTATAAAGATCATGCATAAAAACAGAAAATGCTGGATAAACTCAGCAAGAATGGGAGCAATTGTGGAGAGAAACAAAGTTAATGTTTGAGTCCATGTGACCCTTCTACAGAACATAAAAAAGATATAAATGATAAACTTGAAGAGGGGTGGGGCAGAATGGAAAGCTAGTGATCGGTCAGAGTTAAGGAGAGATTGATAATGATGTCAGGGGCTTGAGAAAAAAGAGGGTGTTAATGGAATCATTAGGGATTGAAGAATGTTGACTGTGGCAAAGGTTAGATACGGAATGTGTTAATGGAAGATCAGAGGTCAGTACTCAGTGGGAGCAAAACTGAACAACAAGGGACAGTGGCCATGCAGGGCAGTTGTGTTGGGACAAGCCAAGAGGAACTGAATAGCAGAAAACAAAAAAGGAGAGTGAAGATGGAAGGGAAAGTTCACATTCTAAAGATGTTGAATGCAATGTTGAGTCCAGAAGACTGTAACTTGCCCAATTGGAAGATGAGGTGTTTTTCATTCAGTTTGCATTGTGTATCACTGAAGCATTGCAGCAGACCAAGGGTGGGCATGAGAGCAAGACGCTGAGTTGAAATGGTAAGTGACCGGAAGGTTGGGGTCAAGCTTGGGGCTGGAGTGAAAGATGTTTCCACAAAGCAGTCACCCAGTGTATGTTTAATATCCCCAATGTAGAGGAGACCACAAAGGGAGCAGTGAATATAATTCACCAAGTTGGAGGAAGTATAAGTGAAATGCTGCATCACCTGAAAGGAGTATTTCTCCTTGGGCAATGAGCAGGTAAAGAGGCAGATGTTGTACATTCTGCGATTGCATGGAGATTGCGCATGCACTTGAGTGCACATTGCCCCGCATAAAGATGGCAGCAGCGCATGCGCTTTGGTGCAGATTGCCTCTATAAAGATGGTGGCCGGTATCTGGGGTCTCTCCTGGAGAAAGATCGCCGCGCCGAGCAAACGCGGGACCGAAAGCTTATTGAGGGTTTAGTGAAGCCGAGGGCTTATGAAGCCTCTCCAACTTACCTGCTGGCTCTATTTATGTTTACGGATTTATTTTTGGCTCTGGATCCGCACTCGCCCTTTGCAAAACTCGCATTTTAAAACCTCTCGCTCGAGCTCTTGCCTTCCGTCTCTACCGACTGCGCATGTGCCAACACAATGATTGACACCGATTCCGGACCAATCGGAAGAGGAGATGCTGGAGGTCAGAGGGTGAGCGGCTGATGCTCCAACCAATCGGACTGAATGAGGGGCGGGGTCGGGCTGAGAATGAAACATGCGCAGTGTCGGTGCGGTTTCGGGATGAAGGCGATCGGATTCTCAATGCACCGCCCGGGGACACAGAGAGACTCATCCAAACACTGAACTGGGATCTCAGCCCAGGGAGGAGGGAGAGTGTGTGGGACCAGCATCTAAACTGGGATCTTAGCTCAGGGAGGAGAGAGAGAGAGAATGTGGGACCAGCATCTGAACTGGGACCTCAGCCCAAGGAGGAGGGAGAGTGTGTGGGACCGACATTTAAAAGAGAGGAAAAAATGTTCCAGAGAAAATGGAATTGTCTGTTCAGAATTTCTATCCTGTTCTGACAGCGATTAAATTTGTAAACTTTTGCAGAATATTGGAAGTGAGGATTTACAGCCAAAAGTTCAAACCAAACATCACATCAAGATCAAACAGAGTGGCTCAATTCATCAGGATCTGAATATCATCAGATTTTAAATGTGGAAGGAGAAATGTTTGTTCTGATTTGACTTGGGTAGAGATTTGAAGAATTCGTGTGACTGGAAAAGCACCGAGTCTCTCTCTCTCACACACACACACACACAAACACACAAGTGAGAGTGTTCCAGTGAACTGACTGTGGAAAGAGCTTTAACCAGTTACACAGTCTGAAAAAAACATCACATCATTCAGTGAGGAGAAACTGTACACGTATTCTGTGTGTGGACGAGATTTCAACTGATCATCCAACCTGGAGAGACACAAGGACCCTGATACCATGGAGAAACCACAGAAATGTGAGGACTGTGGGAAGGGATTCAATTACCCATCCCAGCTGGAAAAGCATCGACGCAGTCACACAGGAGAGAGACCATTCACCTGCTCCATGTGTGGGAAGGGATTTGCTGACTCATTCTGCCTCCAGTCACACTTGCAAGCTCACGCTGAGGTTAAGCTATTCTGCTGCACATCCTGTGGGAAAATGTTTAGGTATTCATCCAACCTCATTGTACATCAGCAAGTTCACACTAGGGAGAAACCATTTACCTGCACTGTGTGTAGGAGGGGATTCACTTGGTCATCCCACCTGCTGAGACACCATCGAGTTCACACTGGGGCGAGGCCTGTCACCTATTCTGTGTGTGGGAAGGGATTCATTCTGCCCAAGACCACAAGGAACTACAAAAGGTCGTGAATGTAGCCCAATCCATCACACAACCTAGCCTCCCATCCATTGACTCTGTCTACACTTCCCTCTGCCTCGGCAAAGCAGCTAGCATAATTAAGGACCTCACACACCCCAGACATACTCTCTTCTGTCGGGAAAAAGATACACAAGTCTGAGGTCAAGTACCAACTGACTCAAGAACAGTTTCTTCCCTGCTGCCAACAGACTATTGAATGGTCTTGCATTGCATTAAGTTGATCTTTCTCTACACCTTACTAAGACTGTAACACTACGTTCTGCACCCTCTCCTTTCCTTCTCTATGAACGGTATGCTTTGTATAGCGCGCAAGAAACAATGCTTTTCACTGTATACTAATACACATAATAATAAATCAAATCAGAATCACAGTGACACTTCCATTATCCACCAGAAAAAAGGGAAATGGTCCCGTCTGGTCCAGAAATACCGGGAATGGAGACGAGTCCAATTGAAGTAATGGACGAAATAAATTGCCCTCTAATCTCTTATAAAATCTTGAATTAAATATATAGAAAGGGCTCACTCTTGCTCTGTTATGAAGAAAGCTTCCACAGCAGCCTGCTGGCTGACAACACAGTACAGGCTTGTTATCTTTGCTCAGGTCATGTAGCCAGGGATCCCTGGCTGACAAGGGACATTGAGGCTCTGGTCAGGTAAAAGAAGGAAGCATACATTGGGTTTAGGCAATCAGGGACAAGTGAATCACTTGATGTGATTAAAAAGTGTAAGAGAACACTTCAGAGAGCAATCAGGAGGGCAGAAAGAGGGTATGATATAGATCTGGCAGGTAAGGTTAAAGAAAATCCCAAGAGGCTCTATAGCTATATTAAGAATAAAAGTGTGGCTACAGACAGAATAGATCTTCTTAAAAATCAGCATAGCTGTCTGTGTGTGGAGCCACAGGAGATGGCTGAGATTTTTAATGAATATTTCTCCCCATGTTTACTGAGGAGAATATCATGGGTGCTAAAGAAATAAGAGGTTATGTATTGGGCCACACACATGTTACTTGGGTGGAAATATCTTCAGCCTGAATGCACTTTAAGGTGGATAAATCCCCTGGGCCTGATCAAGTGTATTCTTGGATCTTTTGGGGGGCTAGGGAAGAAATTGCAGAGGCCCTTGCAGAGATATTTGCTTCTTCTCTTCCACTGGCAAAGTTCTGGAAGATTGAAGCTCATGTTGTTCCGTTGTTTAAGACGAGTAGCAAAGAGAAGCCTGGTAATTGCAGGCCGCTGAGCCTGACATCAGTGCTGGATAAATGACTGGAGAGAATTCTGAGGGACAGGTTCAGTGGTCGGCATGGACCAGTTGGGCCAAGGACCTGTTTCTGTGCTTTATTGCTCTATGGCCAGTGCTCCATTTGTTATCGGTCTTTATACTTCGAACAAGCTTTCTCTCATACTCAAATTTTTTCTCCCTTATCATTCTTTTCATCATTCTTGGCCATTTTTAATATTCTGACCAGTTGTCTGACCTGCCAGTCACCATTGCACAATTGTATTTGTTAGAGTGGGCCAAGGCTGAGGCAGCTGTGTGATATATATTTTAAAAAGAGAATAGACCAACGTTTCAAGTGTGGATGACCCTTTTGTCAAGAGTTCTCCACAGATGCTGTCAGACCCGCTGAGATTTTCCAGCATTTGCTGTTTTTGTTTCAGATCGCAGCATCCGCAATATTTTGCCTTTAAATGTATTTATATATCCTTGTGGACTGTGTTAACAAATGAATTACTGACTGATATATAAAGCATCATGGGATTTAGCAGGCTTGACCACATTCCTATAGCTATTCAGTCATTAAAGGCACAATCATGGAGCATTAAACTTGCCCAGCAGGGCCTCTCGTATCAGCAGACAGGCAGCTGCTTTGTAAGACAGCTACAAGTAGAGACAAAGTCAGAGATAAGAGTGTCCTGAGAAGAGAGATTCATTGTGAAGGCTCAGGGATGGTTGATGGATGTAGCAATTCTCATTCCCCAAAAGCTGTGAATCCCTGTCCCACACACTCTCCCTCCATTCTCACTCTGCTGTATCTAATATTCACCCTCCCAATTCTCCTGAAGGTGCTGATTCAAGCTGATTGACAGATCCATGTCCTGGACACAGAGAGCTGGAAATCTCCATGCAGGCTCCCAGACAGATATATGTCTATCTGACTGGACTAACAATGTGTGGAATGTACAGACTGGGGGAACAATGGGTGGGGGCGGGGCTCCCGGGTCCGCGCGCCTGAACCCGGAGACGTCACCGCGGAGCAGAGTGAATGCTATTGGCTGATTCAGGCAGGGCTCCATTGTGCCGTCACAATGACTCAGAGGGGCGTTCCCAGCACACAGTGTCCCATTGGCAGCAATATCACCGATTACAGAAGCAAAACACTGCGGATTGGACACCAGCTCAGAGCGGCTGGCGGTCAAAGCCCCGCCCACCCCCCACGTGGGCCCGGGTTCCGCCCCCACATTGTCTACATGCGGCAGATTGACCAATGGCAACCCGTGCAGGACCGGATGGGCGCTGGTCCTCCAGCCAATCAAAGTCCGGGACTTGTATGCATGGCTGCACGCAGCTTCCTCCATTGTTGCCCAGCAAAGCTGCTCCTCTCTGAATGAAGATTGAACTTCAGACAGAACTCATATTGTACTGTATCTACCTTAGATATTTCCAGTCATTCGTCTCTTGCCTATTAGAGTCATTAGTGTTTGGATTTCTTTTCCACAGGGATGAGTGGAGGGTGAGAGTCATTGAATATATTCCAGGGTGAGTTAAACTGATTTTTGATTGATAAAGGCGTCAAGCGTTATGGGGAACAGGTAGGAAAATGGAGAGAAAGTTAAGATGAGGAGGGATTTCCTCACTCAAGTATGTGCGTAGTTTTGGAATTATGCACCCCACGCTGAGGTCGATCAGCCAATTCTCAATCAATGATTGAGGCAGTTCGATGGGCTGAATGGCCAACTGCAGCTCCGATTTCTTATGATTTCTATGTGCTGGAGAGGAAGCAGTGAGCATGGATCTGTCAATCAGCCTCAATCAGCACCTTCAGGAGAATTGGGAGGGTGAATATTAGATACAGCAGAGTGAGAATGGAGGGAGAGTGTGTGGGATGGAGATTTACAGCTTTTGGGAAATGAGGGAGGAAATAATGTTCCATAGAAACTGGAATTGTGTCTTCTGAATTTCTATCCTGTTCTGACAGTGATGGCTTTAATAAACTCATTTTACAGGATATTGAAAGAGGAATCGCATTCCGAAATCTCAAATGTCACGTCGAGATCTGACAGAGTCATATTCCTTGGGAGCTGAATATCATCAGCCTTTGAATCTAGAAGGAGAAACGTTTGTCCAGTCTGTCGATTTGAAAAGATTTCAAACATCAGTGTGACTGGAAAAGCACCAACACACTGCCACACTCGAGTGAGAGTGTTCCAATGCACTGACTAAAGAGCTTTAACCAGTTACACAGCCTAAATAAATATCACACCATTCACAGCGGGGAGAGACTGTACTCGTGTTCTGTGTTTGAACGAGGCTTCAACTGATTGTCCACCCAAGGGAGAGGCAAGGACACCTGCACCATGGAGAAACCATGGAAATGTGCGGACTGTGGGAAGAGATACAGAACCCCATCCCTGCTGGAAGCTCATCGGCGCAGCCACACTGGGGAGAGGCCGTTCATCTGCTCTCACTGTAGAGAGGGATTCACTCGGTTATCCATCCTGAAGCAACACCAGCGAGTTCACACTGGGGAGAGGCCGTTCACTTGCTCTAAGTGTGGGGAGGGATTCACTCAGGCATCCGCTCTGTGGAGACACAAGCAGGTTCACACTGGGGAGAAACCATTCACCTGCTCTCAGTGTGAGAAGGGATTCACTCGGTTATCCCAGCTGCAGACACACCAGCGAGTTCACACTGGGGAGAGGCCATTCATCTGCTCTCAGTGTGGGGAGGGATTCACTGACTTATCCAGCCTACGGTCACACCAGCGAGTTCACACTGGGGAGAGGCCATTCACCTGCTCTCAGTGTGGGAAGGGATTCACTCAGTCATCCACCCTGCAGAAACACCAGCGAGTTCACACTGGGGAGAAACCGTTCACTTGCTCTCAGTGTGGGAAGGGATTCAGTCAGTCATCCAATCTGCAGATACACCAGCGGGTTCACACTGGGGGGAAACCGTTCACATGCTCTCAGTGTGGGAAGCGATTCACTCTGTCATCCACCCTGCGGAGACACCAGCGAGTTCACACTGGGGAGAAACCATTCACCTGCTCTCAGTGTGGAAGGGGATTCACTCAGTCATCCAATCTGCAGACACACCAGCGAGTTCACACTGGAGAGAGGCCATTCACCTGCTCTCAGTGTGGGAAGGGATTCAGAGTTTCATCCCAGCTGCTGAGACACCAACAGGTTCACGAGTGATTCCAGGGGTTGGATTCTGCTGTTATTGTTTCTGCTCTCAATTACATCCAGGACTGCATTTTGTTCATTCTCACAGTTGGTCAATGGGGAGGGTCAGAGGGTTTATTTCTGCTGGACTGGCTGGTCTCACAACTTTGCCTCCAGTGGGCTGATGCTCTTTGAGTCTTGTTGTGAATATCTGGTTTCAGATTTCACAAGGATCACAGAGTGACCGGTTGTGAGGAAGTTCAGAGATATTTAGTCAGCATTTCTGTTTGAAACTCCCCAAATGCCCATCCAATTTCCTTTGTAATTGTTTATTGTCTCCACTTCCACCACCCTTGTAGGCAGCGAGTTCCAGGTCATTACCATTCGCTGCACCAAAATATTCTTCCTCACAACCCTTGCATTTCTCACTGTATTGAATAACTGTGTAAGCTGTCTGTATCTGTGACTTGGAGCTGAGAGTTGTATTAGAGTGATGTCTCTGTGATTACTGTATTAGAGAGCTGTGTCAGAGCTGTGACTTTGAGCTGTATCACAGGAGGGTGGTCTTCCAGAGCTTTCTCTGGGGTTGTTCCCTCCAGGTTTGAAACATGAATAAACTATTGTAACATGTCCCTGGGTCTCCTGTGGTTAGTTGGAAGAAATACATCACAACAGGACAATAAGGGAATTGGAATAACTCACCTTGTGTGTGGTTGAATGGAATATATCAATCTAGTGTCCACCTACATTCCAGTGAAAGGCTGGAATGTGTAGATGGGATGAATAAGTTGATCACTTTCTCTGGGAGATATTTACATCCTTGTCCATGAACTTTGTTTTAAAGAAATCCACATTTGAAAGCCCAGCCACTCAATGAAACATCAGCTCCATAACAGGGGAAGATAAGAAAGACAGACACTCATTTTGAACTTTTCATCAATACATCTGAGAGTTAAGAATGTGTGACATGATTTTGGGATACCGGAGTGAGTGTGTAGATGTGATTTGTTACATGTGAAAAATAGCAAGCCTAAATTCATGGTGAGATGGAGTGAAGAGCGGGTCCCAAACACACACAGCTACTTGAGACACAACAGGAGATGAAATGGTTAATGTGGCCAGGGGATTGAGACAACATTGTGACATCATCAAGGCACTGACACACACTCCAGAGAGAAACTGAGTTCAAAACAATCAGGATCCAATTAAACACACTGCACATGCTCACAAAGTGAGGAAAATTACAGTAAAATGGGTCATATTATAGATTGGGACAATTGAGGTATTGGGAGAAATAATACTGAGTAAGAACTGTCCACAGTTGGACAGGGGTAAGGAGAGAGCTGGAGAATCTTTTACATCCATGTTGATCTGTTGATTGAAGGACCTGTCCTAACGTACAAGTAACCGAGAACTCACGGTGTTCCTTCAGGAGAAAAGTTTGATTAGATGTTACCCCAGGTGGGACCAGAATAGAACTCGAAAATAACGGAGTGAAATTGAGTGAGGGGTCAGAGAGAAAGTTCTCCTCCCCCTCAAGGTGTGGACTGTAAGAATCCTGGGGGACCCCCTACTTTGGGTTTTCTTGCTAATTAGTGAATATGATATTCGATTCTATGACTGGCTGTGCATTTATTTTGAATTTGATTGTTACACTTCTCCTGTTTTTATTCCTGTTGTGATTACGCTCTGGGTAAGGATGGTTGACAGGTGACAGGATGGGAAGTTGTGGTTTGGGTCATTGACCAAATGTTTTATTGATCCGAAAGGTGTAAAAGGGGCCAAACTTCAGCAGAAATGCAGCAGAGCTGAGAACAGACGACTTGCTGTGTGGGAGCAGGGAGATAAACAGCTCCCAGAGGACAGAGAAAACAGGAGTGCCTTGAATCCTGGATGACACCTGTGTGTCAAGGCCACCATGTTTTCACTGCTTGGCATGGGAATGCTGACTCCCTGAACCAGGGACGGAGCGTGGGAAGACAATTGTTTGAGAGTTTGACGTGGCTTGGGCAAGTACAGATGGTTCAATGACAGGTTTTGTAATTGGTTCATTCAAATGTTAGCCGGGCAATGATTGGGTTAAATCAGTCTCCATAGACTTTGTGATGTAACAAAGTATAAGAGGGGATTCCCCGAGCACAGAGATTAGTCGAGGTTTTACATATTGCATTGACTGGTGCCATGGCATCTGGTGCAGAGCAGGGAGCATTTCCGTGGAGATGCTGCTTCTACCCAGAGTGTAATGGTAATGCTGCTGCACTTTGATACGACTGCTCAGACATTAGCCTGTGTCAGCTCTTATTGATACTGAATAAAATCTAACCACTGTCACCAATAAGAGTTATCACTGGGAATCATTTCAGAGTTTGGGAAAAGGGGAGAAAGGGTTAATTGATTCCCTGAACCCCATTTTCTAACATCACTGAGTCAAAAATAAAATCCCATCTCCCCCTCTGGCTCCTTTGCCAATTACCTCAGAGGGACTCACTTTCTGTTAAAGAGCCTGCCAACCCCTCTCACCCACTTTCCCTAAAGTGCATCAATCTCATCAGGAAAAGTCCAAAACAATCAAATATTTTTACTGACAAAAGTTTATTAATGAAACAGAACATGGTTAAAACAAACAGAAAATGACTTGAGGATCAAAGACAACCAGAGTAAAGGGATGTTCACAATGTTCTGGACACAACTGGATTCTCTTCAGCTCCTCTGTCCCCTGTTCCTGTGACTCCCCGCTTTGGACACAGGGACACTGAACCCCGGGGGTCACGTCACCATCAGCCCCGGTCACCTCCTCCGGTGCCCTGATTGGTTGGAGGCCCATTTCCCAGTCAGTTCTCCAGCAGCTTCCTGTCTCTCTATTAGTGCAACGCCCAGGGCAGTTTCCAAACTGGGGCGCAGGCCTCGTTATTCTCAGCTAAATTCAGCCCTCAGCTCCGTCGCCTGGCTGTCATTGACATGAGCAATAGAGAGACAGAAAGGTGCCCCAGGCTCAAATGGGAAGTCAAAACTTGTGGGTCTAAATCAACACTTCAACATTTGTCAGTCAAATCCATGTTATTTACACTGGGGGTTTTTATGATGAGATTAACTGAAGTGTTCGGCTGGTCAGCAAGCTCGAGAAGCACTGATTCCAGATTGTTCAATACTTCTGTCTTGAATCACAAAAGATTCTCACTTTATCCCCTTCCTGAACTGAATGCCATCATCCTGAGCAGCTGTGGGTGTCACCTCTCTGTGTAAACTCCTGCCCCTTTTTATAAGGCTCTCTCATTCCTTATAGTGGGTCAATTCTTTCATGGTTGAGGATCGCTCTGTGATGCAGTGAGTGTTTATCCGGTCAATCAATGTTTCTGATGTCAGTCGGAACGTCCATCGTTACTTTTCACCTGTTTCTTACTCTGTGTTTTATAAAAATAAAGTTTATAAACTTTTACAGAATGGTCAGCTTTAAGGTTTCTGTAGTTGGTGATGAGGTCATCCTAAGGTCAAAGCCTCTCTCTTTTCTACTTCCCACTTAACTCAAGCGTTGTGTAGAATATTCCATTCGGGGGAGGTGGTGGGAATGTCTCTGGCCGAGTAATGCAGAGACCCAGCAAAGGATCTGGGGACAGGCAGCTGGTGGGATTTGAATTCAGTGAATCAATCTGGAATTATATAAAGTTAGTGTCAGAAACGGTGACCATGAAACTATCGACTGTTGTAAAAATCCATCCAGTTCACCCTATTAATGCTCCTATTAGGGAGGGAAATCTGCCATCCTTACCCGGTCTGGCCTACATGTGAATCCAGACCCACACAGCGATGTGGGTGCATCTTAACTGTCCCTCTGAAATGGCCGAGCAAGTCACTCCATTCAGGGGCAATGAGGAGCTGAGCAACGTGTGCTGGGGCTTTGCCAGCAGTGTCCACATCCCAGGAAAGAATAAAGAATATTCCACGGAAAGTGATGGGTGATTTGAAATGAATTGAAAGTCGGTCAGGAGGTGCTCGTATCGTCCAGAGCTGCTTTTCAATGGATCCTCCTGTTTAAAATAAAAACACATCAGTGTGCGCCTTTCCCAGACACAGTGACCTTGGAATATCACAATGCTGTTTTTAAACATTCCTTTGTTAAAGAATCAGTCATTTAGAATTGTGAAACAGACAGAAATTGAATGTTCTGTTTTTCCTGGGATCCTCCTGTGCCTGGCACCGGTGTCCTGAACAAGGTTATTAACATTCTCTGGGTTAAAGGTTCCTCCTGGTTCTTGCTGTCTGTTGTGTCCTTTGTCACAGTCGGTACCAGGACATTTCTATTGAAAGGTTGTTAAGAAATTCCAGTGAATTCCAGTCCCTTGTGTAACGTTCCATTTGGTGTGCGTCAGATTCAGAGATGTCCACGTGTGTGTGAAAAGGGTTCTGGGTCAGGGTTTTAACTCTTCTTTCCCCGTTAGTAACAATGAGCCCTGTATTCAATTCTAAAGTATAAAGTCCTCATTAGATATCAATTCTACCTGTTATCTACATTTCACCAACCAGTCTATATTTTCATCACAGGACTGCAGTGGGAGCACCGTCAACATCTTACTGACTTGATCGATTTTATCGAGGAGATGACGAAGGTGATCGATGAGGATAGAGCAGTGGATGTTGTGTACATGGATTTTAGTGAGGCTTTCGACAAGGTCCCTCATGGTCGGCTCATCCAGAAGATTAAGATGCATGGGATTCACGGTCACTTGGCCACTTGGATTCAGAATTGACTTGCCCATAGAAGTCAGAGAGTAGTGGTGGAGGGTGTTTTTCTGACTGGAGGTCTGTGACTAGTGGTGTTCTGCAGGGATCCGTACTGGGACCTGCGCTATTTGTGATATATATCAATGACTTGGATGAAAACGTGGATGGGTGGGTTAGTAAGCTTGCAGACGACACAAAACTAGATGGAGTTGTAGATAGTGTAGAAGGTTGTCAAAGGATACAGTGGGATGTAGATCAGCTGTAGATATGAGCAGAGAAATGACAGATGGATTTTAATCCGGGCAAGTGTGTGGTGCTGCACTTTGGGAGATCAAATATTAAGGATAAGTATACAGTTAATGTACAGAGGGATCTTGAGGTTCAAGTCCAGAGCTCCCTGAAATTAGCCACACAAATATTTAGTCACTAAAGAAGGCATATGGCATGCTTGCCTTTATTGAGTACAAGAGTCAGCATGCCATGTTGCAGCTTTATAAAAGTTTGTTTGGGCCGCGCTTAGAATATTGCGTTCAGTTCTGGTCGCCACATTACAGAAAGGATGCAGAGGTTTTGATGAGGGTGCAGAAGAGGTTTCCCAGGATGCTGCCTGGATTGGAGGGTGTGAGCGACTGACAAACGAGGGGTGTTTTCTCGATAGCGGTGGAGGGTGAGGGGAGACCTGATAGCAGTCTATAAAATGAGAGACGTAGAATCTTTTCCTCAGAGTTGATATGTCTAATACCAGGGAGCATGCACTGAAGGTGAGACGGGGAAAGTTCAAAGGAGATGTGAGAGGTAAGTGTTTTTACACAGAGAGTGGTAGGTGTCTGGGATGCGCTGCTAGGAATGGTGGTGGAGGCAGATACGATAGGGGTGTTTAAGGGGGTTTTAAATAAGCACATGAATATGCAAGGAATAGAGGAATATGGACCAAGGGCAGGCAGAAAGGAATAGTTTAATTTGACATCATGTTCGACACAACATGGTGGGCTGAAGGTTCTGTTTCTGTGCTGTACTGTTCTACGTTCTATTTGTGATCTCCATTTAGAAAAAGGAAATAGAGGCACTGGAGAAGGGTCAAGAAAGATTCACAAGAATAATCCCAGAACTGTAATCACTTGTGAACTCACTGGTGTTTCACCAAGTTTGCTGACTGAGTGAATCCCTTCCCAGTCAGAGCAGGTGACCAGCCTCTGCCTGGTGTGAACTCACTGGTGGGACATTAGTTCCCGAGAGCTTTTGAAGCCACGCCCACATTTAAAGGGTCTCTCCTGGGTGTGATGATGTTGTGTCTGAGCAGGCTGGATAACTGAGTAAATCCTTTCGCACACACCAAGCAGGTGAATGGTTTCTCCCCGGTGTGAACTCACTGGTGTTTCAGCAGTGTTGATGATATTCTAAACCTCCTTGAACAGCGAGAGCAGCTGAACGGCCTCTCCCCGGTGTGAATGTGCTCGGGGATCATCAGTTCCTGAGAGCTTCTGAAGCCGGCCTCTCAGGCAGAGCATTTAAAGGGGCTCTCCTTGGAGTGAGTGGCTTTGTGTCTCAGCAAGCTGGATGAAGCAGTGAATCCCTTCCCACACACAGAGCAGGTGAATGGTCTCTCCCCGGTGTGAACTCGCTGGTGTATCCGCAGGTTGGATGACGTTTTAAACCTCTTTGAGCAGTGAGAGCAGCTGAACGGTCTGTCCTCAGTGTGAATGCGCTGGTGGGACACCAGATCCTGAGAGCTTCTGAATCCGCTCCCGCAGTCAAGAGCATTTAAACGGTCTCTCATTGGTGTGAGTGAGATTGTGTGTGCGCAGGTGGAATGACTGAATGAATCCCTTCCCACACACCGAGCAGGTGAATGGCCTTTCCCCAGTGTGAACTCGCTGGTGTATCCGCAGGTGGTATGATGTTCTAAATCTCTTTGTGCAGTGAGAGCAGCTGAACGGTCTCTCTTCAGTGTGAATGCGCTGGTGGGATACCAGTTCTCCAGAGCTTTTGAAACCTCCCCCACAGTCAGAGCAGTTAAAGGGTCTCTCCTGGATGTGAGTAATTTTGTGTTTCAGCAGGGTGGATAATTGAGTGAATCCCTTCCCACACACAGAGCAGGTGAATGGCCTCTCCCCAGTGTGAACTCGCTCGTGTGTCTGCAGGTTGGATGAAGTTCTAAACCTCTTTGTGCAGTGAGAGCAGCTGAACGGTCTCTCCTCAGTGTGAATGCGCTGGTGGGACACGAGATCCTGAGAGCTTTTGAATCCGCTCCCACAGTCAGAGCATTTAAACGGTCTCTCATTGCTGTGAGTGACTCGGTGTGTCTTCAGGGTGGATGACTGAGTGAATCCCTTCCCACACACAGAGCAGGGGAACGGCCTTTCCCCAGTGTGAACTCGCTGGTGTCTCCGCAGGTGGTATGATGTTCTAAACCTCTTTGAGCAGTGAGAGCAGCTGAACGGTCTCTCCTCACTGTGAATGCGCTGGTGGGACACGAGATCCTGAGAGCGTTTGAATCTGCTCCCACAGTCAGAACATTTAAAAGGTCTCTCCTGGGTATGAGTGACCTTGTGTTTCTGCAGGCTGCCTAAATGAATGAATCCCTTCCCACACACAGAGCAGGTGAATGGTCTCTCCCCAGTATGACTGCGTTGATGAATTTCCAGCTCAGATGGGGCTCTGTATCTCTTCCCACAGTCCCCACATTTGCACGGTTTCTCCATGGTGCGGGTGTCCTTGTGACTCTCCAGGTTAAACAATCAGTTAAATCTCACACAGAACACGGGTACAGTCTCTCCCCGCTGTGGAATGCTGCGATGTATTTTCAGGCTGTGTAACTGGTTAAAGCTCTTTCCACACTCAGTGCACTGGAACACTCTCACTCGGGTGTGTGTATCTCAGTGCATTTCTAGTCACACTGATGTTTACAATCTTTTGAAGCCAAGAGGCCAAACAAACATTTCTCCTGCTAGATTCAAATCTTCAGGTCCCAAGAAATCGAGTCACTCTGTCAGATCTCGATGTGATGTTGGAGATTTCTGTCTGATTTCTCCTTGTCTAATATCCTGTAAGTCAATTTAGAAAAACATCACAATTCAGAATACGATCGAAATTCAAATCTACATTTCTAGTTTCTATGGAGCATTCATTAAAGACACAGTCATGGAGCATTAAACCTGCCCAGCAGGGCCTCCCGTATCAGCACACAGGCAGCTGCTTTGTGAGACTGCCAGCAGTACGGACAAGTCAGAGATAAGGGTGTCCTCAGAAGTGGGATTCATTGTGAAAGCTCAGGGACGGTTGATAAGATGCAGCAATTCTATGATTCTAATGAACGTTCTTTCCTCTCTCATTCCCCAAAAGCTGTAAATCGCCATCCCACACACTCTCCCTCCATTCTCACTCTGCTGTATCTAATATTCACCCTCCCAATTCTCCTGAAGGTGCTGATTGAGGCTGATTGACAGATCCATGCTCACTGCTTCCTGTCCAGCACAGAAATCAGAACAAATAGGAGCTGCAGTCAGCATTCGGCCCATCGAGTCTGCTCAACCATTCATTGAGATTATTGGTTGATCTACCTCTGCATTATTTTCCCCACACTGTCCCCCATATCCATCGATATCTTCAATATCGAGAAACCTATCAATCCCTCTCTTGAAAATTCTTGATGACTGAGGCTCTCTAGTCCTCTGGGGTAGAGAATCCAAAACATCACCACATCCTTGAGTGAAGAAATCCTCATCTGAGCTTTCTCTCCATTTTCCAGCCTGTTCCCAATAATTATTGACTCCCTTGTCATTCAAAAACTGTCTAACTCATCCTTGAATATATTCAATCCCTCCACTGGTCCCTATGGAAGAGAAATCTAGATACTAACAATTCTCTGAGGGAAGAGATTGTTGGAAATATATAATATAGCTGCAGTCCAAAATTACACAGCCAGGTATAACAAGTGTATTTTATTACAGGGCTATAAATAATATATCTAATCTGTACCATATAACAACAGGGGAGTGGATAGCCTCGCGGTATTATCGCTAGACTATTAATCCAGAAACTTAGCTAATGTTCTGGGGACCCGGGTTCAAATCCTGCCACGGCAGATGGTGGAATTTGAATTTAAAAACAAAATCTAGAATTAAGAATCTACTGATGACCATGAAACCATTGTCAATTGACCAAAAAAACCCATCTGGTTCATTAATGTGCTTCAGAGAAGGAAATCTGCCGTCCTTACCCAGTCTGGCCTACATGTGACTCCAGAGCCACAGCAATGTGGTTGACTCTCAACCAGCTTCTGAAATGGCCCAGCAAGCCATTCACTTCAAGGGCAATTAGGGATGGGCAATAAATGCTGGCCCAGTTTGCAATGCCCGTGTCCCAAGGATGAATTTTTAAAACCCCAACATCAGACACGTCTCTGTCCTATATTAGTTTACTGTCCCCTTTAATATATTTCAGAAATTAGATGGGCACATGAAGGAAATAAACTTGCAGGGGAAAGGGAATATAGAAAGGGAATAGGACTGACTGGATTGTTCTACAGAGAGTCGGCATGGATTCAAGTTACTGAATGGACTCCTTCTGTGCTGTAATGACTCAATGAGTGAAAATATATAACATTGCTTCAGTGTTACATTACAAGATGAGAAATAATAATAAATGTACTTTGTTACAGAACCATAAATAATATATCAAATCTACAATATAACAACACTAGGCATATCTCTGTCCTATATTAATTTATTGTTCTCTTAAATGTCAGCCATCTCCTGGGGAAACCAGCCCTTTAATTGTGAACATTCGGAAAGGGACCATCCTTTTAGCCAGACAAATCAATGTGTCAAGCTGAGGGAGCAAAGGATGTCAATGTCTTTAAGAGAGAGAGAGAAAGAGACCTGGGCCAACCTTTCCAGAGTCTGCAGCCTCCCTGGATTCACTTCCTTTCCCTTCAGTTGCTGCAAGTCCCCAATTTCCCCCAGAATGAGAAAAGAAATGGAAAGGGGGATAAAAGAAAGTGTTTTACTCACAGATGTGGGAGACAGAAGGAAGTTTGAGTCTGTCTGAAGCTCAATCTTCATTCGGCGAGAACAGCAGCAGCAGCTTTGCGGGTGAACAAGCTCATTGTCTGGTTTCCGCATTCAGACAATGGGGGCTCTGGTTGGCTGCAGGAGAAAGGTACTTCCGGTCCTCCAACTCTTCCCATTGGTCAACACCTCTGCGTGCTGGTGGGAAGGGGGGGCAGCCCTCCGCAGATGCGCAGCTGCCCCTCTCCCTTGGACATGCGCCGTCCTGGGCCGGGGGAGATCACCGAGCGGCTTCTCGCTCTGGCCGGAGCCGCCAGCCGGTTGCCTGGAAACCTTGGCTCGAGGAGGTGCAGGGGGAGGGAACAATGGGTGGGGGCGGGGTTCCCGCGTCCGCTCGCCCGGGCCTGCGCATTGGAACCCCAGGACGTCGTGGCGGAGCAGGCCGATGTCTATTGGCTGATTCAGGCTCGGATCTATCGTGGCGTCACAATGCGGAAGTTGTCCAATGAGCTTCAGAGTGAAACTTCCTCCTCTGCACCATCTGGGAGGAAATCAATGTTTCCCCCTTTCCATTTCTTTTCTCATTCTGGGGGAAATTGGGGACTTGCAGCAACTGAAGGGAAAGGAAGTGAATCCAGGGAATGTGCAGACTCTGGAAAGATTGGCCCAGGTTTCTCTCTCTCTTAAACCAGAAAATGATCCATTTCTGCCCACTGTTTGCTGTGAGCCAATCTTCTATCCACGCCAATATGTTATCCCCGCAGCATGAATTTTTATTTGCTGCAATAACCTTTGATGTGGCACCTCATCAAATGTCTTCTGGAAATCTGAGTACAGCGCATCCACCGGTTTCCCTTTATCCAATTCCCGATGCGGAATTTTAGAAAATTGAACAACACATCAACTATCTCACTCTGTTAAGACCCGAGAATGAAGCCCAGCAGGACCCGAGGACTCATCAGCCCACAGCTCCAACAGTTTGCTGAGGACCACTTCCCTGGGAATTGTGCTTTTTCAGAGTTCATCCCACACTTCTGTTTTCTGATTTCCAGCTGTTTCTGAGTTTTAACTGTATCCTCTATTGTGAACACCGAGGCAAAATACTTGTTCAATTCATCTCCCAGCTCCTTATTTTTCATCATCAATTCCTGGACTCACTTTCTATTAGACAGTTAAGAAATGAGGTGGAGCAAGTGACTGAAGTGTCAGTCAGGGAGCACGATTGGGAGCACCAATAGTTTCAAAATAGTTCTGGAAAAAGATAGGACAGGTCCACAGGTCAAGGCCCTAAACTGGAGCAGGGCCACTTTTGTGGGCATTAGGCAGGATCTAGCAGATGTCGATTAGGTGAGTTTGTTTGAAGGGAAAGGAATGAATGGCAAATGGGAGGTTTTAAAAGTGTGATATCAAGAGTCCAGGGACAGTATATTCCTGTTAAGATGAAGGGAAAGAATGGTAAATTTAGGGATCTCTGGCAGACAAGGGACATTGAGGCTCTGGTCAGGTAAAAGAAGGAAGCATACATTGGGTTTCGGCAATCGGGGACAAGTGAATCACTCTGACTATAAAAAGTGTAAGAAAATACTGAAGAGGGAAATCAGGAGGACAAAATGAGGGTCTGATATAGATCTGGCTGGTAAGATTAAAGAAAATTCCAAGAGGTTCTATAGCTATATTAAGAGAAAAAGGGTGGCTAGTGAGAGAATAGATCCCCTTAAAAATCAGTCTGGCCATCTGTGTGTGGAGCCACAGGAGATGGGTGAGATTTTTAATGAATACTTCTCCTCTGTGTTTACTGCGGAGAGCACCATGGGTGCGAAAGAAATAAGGGAAACAAGTGGTGATGTCTTGGGCACACGCATATTACTTGGGAGGAGGTATCTGCAGCCTTATAAAAGCAAATTACTGCAGATGCTGGAATCTGAAACCAAGAGAGAAAATGCTGGAAAATCTCAGCAGGTCTGGCAGCATCTGTAAGGAGAGAAAAGAGCTGATGTTTCTTGTCTAGATGACCCTTTGTCAAAGCTCAGAAACATCAGTTCTTTTCTCTCCATCCAGATGCTGCCAGACCTGCTGAGAATGGGGAGAGAGTGTGTGGTATGGAGATTTCCAGCTTTTGGGGAATGAGAGAGGAAAGAATGTTCCATAGAAATTGTCTGTTCTGAATTTCTATCCTGTACTGACACTGATGACTTTTGTAAACTCATTTTCCAGGATATTGAAAGAGGAATCACAGGCCGAAATCTCAAACGTCACGTCTAGACGTGACAGAGTCATATTCCTTGGGACCTCAATATCATCGGACTTTGAATCCAGAAGGAGAAATGATTGTCCAGTCTGTCGATTTGAAAAGATTTGAAATGTCAGTGTGAGTGAAAAAGCATCAACACTCTGCCACACTCGAGTGAGAGTGTTCCAATGCACTGACTAAAGAGCTTTAACCAGTTACACAGTCTGAACAAATATCACAACATTCACAGCGGGTAGAGACTGTAATCTTGTTCTGTGTGTGGACGAAGTTTCAACTAATTGTCCACCCAAGAGAGAGGCAAAGACACCTGCATCATGGAGAAACCATGGAAATGTGCGGACTGTGGGAAGGGATACAGAGCCCCATGTCTGCTGGAAGCTCATCGGCGCAGCCACACTGGGGAGAAGATGTTCATCTGCTCTCGGTGTGAGAAGGGATTTAATCAGTTCTCCAGCTTATGGATTCACCAACGAGTTCACACTGGGGAGAGACCATTCACCTGCGCTCAATGTGGGAAGGGATTCACTCAGTCATCCCACCTGCAGTCACACCAGCGAGTTCACACTGGAGAGAGGCCGTTCACCTGCTTTCAGTGTGGGAAGGGATTCACTCAGTTATCAAGCCTGCAGACACACCAGCGAGTTTACACTGGGGAGAGGCCGTTCACTTGCTCTCAGTGTGGGAAGGGATTCACTCAGCCATCCGAGCTGCAGGCACACCAGCGAGTTCACACTGGAGAGTGGCCATACACCTGCTCTCAGTGTGGGAAGGGATTCACTCGGTCATCTGACCTGTGGACACACCAGCGAGTTCACACTGGGGAGAGGCCATACACCTGCTCTCAGTGTGGGAAGGGTTTCAGCGTTTCATCCCGGCTGCTAAGACACCAGCAAGTTCACAAGTGATTCCAGGGGTTGGATTCTGCTGTTATTGTTTCTGCTCTCAGTTGCATCCAGGATTGCATTTTGTTCATTCTCACAGTTGGTCAATGGGAAGGGTCAGAGGGTTTCTTTGTGCTGGACTGACTGGTCTCAGCCTCCAGTGGGCTGATGCTCTTTGAGTCTTTTTGCGAATACCTGGTTTCAAATGTGACAAGGATCACAGAGTGACAGGGTGTGAGGAAGTTTAGAGATATTTAGAGGAAAACAGAGGTTGGCATTGCAAAGGTACATTTCTGAATGGAGGGCTGTGACAAGTGACATTCCTCAGCGATCAGTGCTGGGACTTTTGCTGTTTGTAACATATATATAAATGATTTGGAGGAAAATGTAACTGGTTTGATTGGTAAGTTTGTGGACGACACAAAGATTGGTGGAATTGTGGATAGCGATGGGGACCGGCAGAGGATACAGCAGGATATAGATCAGTTGGAGACTTGGTCGGAGAGATGGCAGATGGAGTTTAATTCAGACAAATGTGAGGTAATGCATTTTGGAAGGTCTAATACAGATGGGAAATATACAGTTATCGGCAGAACCCTTAAGAGTATTCATAGGCAGAGGGATCTGGGTGTACAGGTACACAGGTCCATTGAAAGTGGCAATGAAGATGGAGAAGATAATCAAGAAGGCATACGGCATGCTTGCCTTCATCGGCCGGGGCATTGAGTTTAAAAATTGGCAAGTCAGGTTGCAGCTTTATGGAACCTTAGTTAGGCCGCACTTGGAATCTCGTGTTCAATTCCGGTCACCACACTACCAGAAGGATGTGGAGGCTTTGGAGAGGGTACGGAAAATATTTATCAGGATGTTGCCTGGTGTGGAGGGCATTAGCTATGAGGAGAGGTTGGAGAAACTTGGTTTGTTCTCACTGGAGTGACGGAGGTTGAGGGGGGGTGACCTGATAGAAGTCTACAAGATTATGAGGGGCATGGACAGAGTGGATAATCAGAAGCTTTTTCCCAGGGTGGAAGAGTCAATTATGAGGGGCATAGGTTTAAGGTGTGAGGGGCATAGGTTTAAGGTGCGAGGGGCAAGGTTTAAAGGAGATGTACAAGGCAGGTTTTTTTACACAGAGGGTGGTGGGTGCCTGGAACTCGTTGCCGGGGAAGGTAGTGGAAGCAGATACGATAGTGACTTTTAAGATGTGTCTTGACAAATATATGAATAGCATAGGAATAGAGGGATATGGTCCCCGGAAAGGTAGGGGTTTTAGTTCAGACGGGCAGCATGGTTGCTATAGGCTTGGAGGGCCGAAGGGCTTGTTTCTGTGCTGTAATTCTCTTTGTTCTTCGTTCTGTTTGGAACATCCCAAATGCCCATCCAATTTCCTTTTTAATTGTTTATTGTCTCCACTTCCTCCACCCTCGTAGGCAGCGAGTTTCAGGTCATTACCATTCGCTGCATCAGAATATTCTTCCTCACATCTATCCCCCCACCCCCTCCCACCCCCACTCCTCCCCTTGCATCTCTGACCCAAAACAAGAAATCTGTGTCCCCCCTCGTCCTTGTCCCATCAGCTAATGGGAACAGCTTTTCTTTGTCCACTTTATCTAAACCTGTCAGAATCTTGTCCACCTCTATCAAATCTCCCCTCAACCTCCTTTGCTCCAAGGAAAACAACCCCAGCCTGACATCGACAATAAAGAACAAACTAACAGAATATGTTCCCCCTTTCCATTTCTTTTCTCATTCTGCTGGAAATTGGGGACTTGCAGCAACTGAAGGGAAAGGAAGTGAATCCAGTGCATATATTCCACACAGTTTTAGTCCAGTCATATGGACATTTATCTGTCTGGCAGCCTGCATTGAGATTTTCAGCTGTGTGTGTCCAGGACAGGAAGCAGTGAGCATGGATCTGTCAATCAGCCTCAATCAGCACCTTCAGGAGAATTGGGAGGGTGAATATTAGATACAGCAGAGGGAGAATGGAGGGAGAGTGTGTGGGATGGAGATTTACAGCTTTTGGGCAATGAGAGGGGAAAGAATGTTCCATAGAAACTGGAATTGGCTGTTCTGAATTTCTAACCTGTGCTGACAGTGATGACTTTTGTAAATTCTTTTTGCAGCATATGAGAAGGTGAGGATTTACAGGCAGAAATCTCAAACTAAACGTCACTCTATTCATTGGGACCTGAATGCTATTGGCCTTTGAATCTAGAAGGAGAAATGTTTCTCTGTCCTGTCTGCTTCAGAAGGTTTTGAACATCAGTGTGACTGGACAGACACACACACACCTGACTGAGAGTGTTCGAGTGCACAGACTGAAGAAAGAGCTTTAACCAGTGACACAACTGAAAAAAGCATCTCAACATTCTCAGCAGGGAGAACATCATTGCTGTGTTCTGTGTCAGACCTAATTGATGGTCTAACCTGGAGAGTCACAAGGACACCCGCACCACGGAGAAACTGTGGAAATGTGGGGACTGTGGGAAAGGATTCAGTTTCCCATCTCACCTGGAAACTCATCGACGCAGTCACACTGGTGAGAGACCATTCGCCTGCTTGGTGTGTGGGAAAGGATTTATGCAGTTATCCAATCTGTCAAAACACAAAGTCACTCACAGCAATGAGAGACCCTTTAAATGCTCTGACTGTGGAAGTAGTTTCAAAAGCTCTCGGGAATTGATGATCCACCAGCGGACTCACACTGGGGAGAGACCGTTCAGCTGCTCTCACTGCACAAAGACATTTAGAACGTTATCTCACCTGCGGGAGCACCAGCGGGTTCACACCAGGGAGAGACCGTTCACCTGCTCTGTGTGTGGGAAGGGATTCACTCATTCATCCAGCCTGCTGAGTCACAATCTCACTCACACCCAGGAGAGACCCTTTAAATGCTCTGAATGTGGAAGTAGTTTCAAACGTTCTGGGGATCTGATGATCCACCAGCGCACTCACACTGAGGAGAGACCATTCAGCTGCTCTCTGCACAAAGAGATTTAGATCATCATCCAACCTGCAGGAACACCAGCGAGTTCACACTGGGGAGAGACCGTTCACCTGCTGTGTGTGTGGGAAGGGATTCACTCAGTCATCCAGCCTGCGGAGACACCAGCGAGTTCACAAGTGATGACAGGGGTTGGATTCTGCTGTTATTGCTGCTGTTAATCACATCCAGGACTGAACCATGTTCATTCTGACAGTTGGTGAAGTGGGAGGGTCGGAGGGTTTCTTTCTGCTGGACTGGCCGGTCGCACAACTTTGCTTCCAGTGGGCTGATGCTCTTTGAGCCTGGGAGAGCACATTTCCACTGAAATGATCCACGAAAGCTGATGAAGGACATTTATTTTATCCTGGACAGTAAATAGTGTTTTTCCCCCCACTACAGGTAGATCTGAAATAAATACAGAAAGAACTGGAAAAACGCAGCAGCTCTGGCAGCATCTGTGGAGAGAGAAACAGAGTTAACATTTCACACTACTGGATGGGAGTCAATCTAGTAAACCTCCTCTGAACTGCTTCCATGGTATTTATAAAATGGGGCAGCACGGCAGCAAAGTGGTTAGCACTGCTGCCTCACAACGCCAGGGACCCAGGTTCAATTCCTGGGTCCCTGGTCCGATTCACTATCTGTGTGGAGTTTGGAAATTCTCCCCGTGTCTGCGTGGGTTTCCTGCGGGTGCTCCAGTTTGCTCCCATGGTCCAAAGATGTGCGGGTTAGGTTGATTGGCCGTGCTAAATTGACCCTTGCGTGAGGGGGATTAGCAGGGTAAATGCGTGGGATTATGGGAATAGGGCCTGGGTGGGATGCTGTTTGGTACAGACTCAATGGGCAGAACGGCCTCTGTCTGTACTGCAGGGATCCTACGATCCTTTGTTTAATTGGAGACAAAACTGCACCCAGTGTTCAAGATGCAGTTTCAGCAACGCCCTGTCTCACTGAAGCAGAACATCTTTATTTCTCTGTTCAATTTCTCTCAGAATAAAGGATAGCATTCCATTTGTGAGAACTTTGATTTATTTGAACTAAGATTTATGGGGTTCTCCTGTTTACAATAACTCCATAACTGTAAATCACACCAGGTTCCAGTGACTTAACCATGTGGCTCGAAAGAATACTTTAAACGGTGATTCAGTAAGTTTATTAACCATTAAAAATGTAACAAGTCAGAAATATAAAAAAGCAAAGTATCAATTAACAGTAAAAGGAGAAAGTTTAGCTTTAACAATTGAACATATGAACTTATGAAAGGTTATGGGGAGAAGCAGGAACATGGGGATGAGGAGCATATCAGCCATGATAGAATGACGGAGCAGACTCGAAGGGCCGAATGGTCTAATTCTGCTCCTATATCTTATGAACAGACTTTCTCCATCCTTCTCAGACCAGGACATGAAGTGATGGCTCCAAAAACATGGATAACTTGTAAAATCAACAGCTCCCAACACCTCGGTAGGGCACAGTGGTTTGCGCTGCTGCCTCACAGCACCAGGGCCTGGGTTCGACTCCCGGCTTGGGTCATAGTCTGCATGTTCTCCCCATGTCAGCATGGGTTTCCTCCGGGTCCTCCGGTTTCCTCCCACAGTCCAAAAGACGTGCTGGTTAGGTGCACTGGTCGTGCTAAATTCTCCCTCAGTGTATCCGAACAGGCGCCCGAGTGTGGCGACTCGGGGATTTTCAGAGTAACTTCATTGCAGTGTTAATGTAAGCCGACTTGTGACACTAATAAATGAAGTTCCTGGGAAAATCCCCGAGTCACCGCACTCTGGCATCTGTTCGGGTACACTGAGGGAGAATTTAGCATGGTCAATGCACCTAACCAGCACATCTTTCAGACTGTGGGAGGAAACCAGAGCACCCGGAAGAAAACCAGGCAGACACGGGAACAACGTGCAAAGTCCACAGAGTCGCCCAAGCCGGGAATCAAACCCAGGTCCCTGGCGCTGTGAGGCAGCAGTGCTAACCAGTGTGCCACCAGGCCATCCTAACAAGTCTTTTTTTCTATTCTGTTGGCATCAGAAGGCAATATCTTATAATTCCCACAGCATTTTAACCATTCTTATTATGTTTATAATTCTAAAAGTTAAGAACTTTTGTGTTCAAATTTACATTTCCATCCTAACATCTGTATTAATGAAGCATTTATTCTTTAATTGTCTCTCAATTCAGGCTGTTCATTTAACTAATCTCCTGCTTTACAATTGTGGGAACTTCAGTCCACAAATAAGGTAGTCAAATGCATTGTGAAAAGCAGGATGTTCTTTATATAAATAAATAACAAAGTTTAAAGCTCATTGGCAAACAAAAGGAAACAGGAGCATTGGAACCAGCCTGGACTTGCAGACTGAAACCCCGCCCAAAGCCCGCACGTGCTCAGAGGGGAGAAAGGTTGAGAAGAACACTCTGTAACACTTCTCCTCCCCTTAAATTTCAATCCCCCATCAGGACAGAAATACAACAAAGTAATGTCTTTAACAATACGGAAGTCTGTCAGGAGCTTTGTGGTTGCATTGCGACCTGTACAATACCACTGGTAAATCTTGTAATGGTGTTTCTGGAATGGGAGGTGAAGAGGGAGTTTGAGAATCTGTACATGAACATTCCTCTTCCACTCCCACAGCAGAGTCAACTGGCAAAGCTGGAACCATTTCCTGGTGAACATCCACAGCAGCATGACCCTCTGCCATGTTCTCAGTAATGGTTGCTGACTCTGAAACTGTTCTGACTCGGGGTCACACCGCAAGCGAATATGGTCTTGGTGTCTGCGAACAACTCTTCCGTTTTACAGTCTCACCACCCAAGATACTGGACCACTTTGGTTTAAAATTATTCCCGGTAACCACCTTTGGTTACTCCCAAAGTTTCTGATGTAAACCTGATCACCCGGTTTGAACTGCCTCTCTTTGGCGTGGCAGTCGTGTCCCTCCTTCTGCTTCTCTTGTCTCCTGCTCACTTTTGTTCTGAAATCTGGATGAAGCAGATCCAGATGAGACTTCAACCTTCGACCAAAAAATTCCACAGGAGAGTCCGGTTGTGGATTGTGGTGTGATGCGAAACTGGAACAAAAATCTTGAGAGCTTGTTCCTAAAGTATCGCCTGCCATTCTTTTCAATCCCTCCTTCAAACTTTGAACAGCTCTTTCTGCGAGACCATTTGTACAGTAAGAAGTTTAACAACACCAGGTTAAAGTCCAACAGGTTCATTTGTTAGCAAATGCCACGAGCTAACAAATGCATTTGCTAACAAATAAGCCTATTGGACTTTAACCTGTTGTTGTTAAACTTCTTACTGTGTTTACCCCAGTCCAACGCCAGCATCTCCACATCATGAAGACCATTTGTAGCCAGATGAAATGGTGCAGTACGCACATGGCGTAGACCATTCCTTTACAGGAATTCCTGAAACACCTCACTTGTAAACAGAGTGTCGTTATCTGAAACAAGCCAATCTGGTAACCCAGGGCAAGTGAAAATTTGACAGAGCTTCTCTGTTGTCACAGGAGCTGGAATATTACTCATGATCTGTGCTTCCAACCATTTTGAATGCACATTTACAATGACCAAACACATGTGATTCATGAAAGGCCCCCCAAAGGCCACATTTAGTCTGGACCACGGCCTATCAGGCCACTCCCAAGGATGAAGTGGTAATGTACCCAGTGTGTTGTGCCTGATTCAATCGACAAACAGTTTATTGAGCTAGGCCAGCGGGGAGAAGCCACAGGGGCTGACCATGTGCAACTCCATCCAACACAGAATATCATCAATTCTTATCCAGTTACTCAGCTCATCCTGGCTGGACACAATCCAATCAGAATGGTGATAGATTACATACATTATAGGTTCAATAAAATTAGTATCTGGGCATCATGGGGCTTTGTGATGGACAGGTGCCCTCATCATGATGCTTTCCAAACCCCCCCTTCGGGGGGGGTCTTTCTTGGGTTTTCTTTGTACACAGACTCCCTTAGTTAGAAATGGGGTGGATTAAAAGTTCTCAAATGGACGTCAGCACCCTTCCTTTGTTTTAATCGAATGACCACATGGTCTGGGAATCATTTCTATTTAATGCTCTCTCTTTTTAAACTCTTTCCTTCAGTATCCAATTCCAGAATTTTCCTTTTCTTTGTGTTACTTGCGTTAGGAATAAATCTTTGGACCTGACAGGAAGTTTAACCCAAGATCAATCCAACACAGGATTGGTCAGAATCATTTCACATGTGTCAAATTTTAAATAACCATTACAAATTAAAACTCTCATTCTCACATGGGTGAATTGTATCCGGATTAAAATTCCCACATGTTTCGTAAAATATCCTGGAATCCTGTCTCTGGCCAGTAAAAATGGCTCCAGGTTCATAACTTCTGAACAAAAAAAGGTTTTATTAATCACACTTCCTTTTTTAAAAATCTGTTTGATTTAAATCACAGACAAAAAACCTCAAAGCTTGAAGCATTCATCCCACAAATATCATCCACACACAAACAGAGAAACTTAGCATGTGCTTTACAACAACAATAACCAAAATTAATTACTGAAGTGTTCTTGTGATTCTGTTTTTAAACTTCCAAAAATGCCTTTAATTAAAGACTCAAGGTGAGGTTAATTCCCCAGAAAGATAAACCTTAACAAATGTAGCCCAAAACAATGATAAAACATATCTACAAACATCCACAGAAAACAAACAAAACACACAGATTCTCACAGCTCGTAAATTTCAAACAATGAATCTTCAGCATTCTCTCTCGCAGCTGTAGCTTCTTAAAGCGACAGAGCACTACAAGCTCACAACTCCTTGATTAAAATAAGATACAAGATCCTTCATTATAACTGAACCTTTTTAAAGCCAACCGACAAGGACTGATTTTAGAGGCAACATCTTTGTTGATTTAAAATCCCAAACACGTTATAGCCAAACACCGGCAAAATCTTTGTTCTTTATCTGGGGATAAAATTCTCAGTTATTCCAAATTCCTCCAGGCGATGCTTAATATTTCCGCATTTAACTTATTCCCAGAAATCCTCAATTATAAACTAAAATAGACACGTGTTTCCGGGCAGTCACAGGAATGTGGTCAAGATAGTCCAGTCCCACAATGCCTCACATTCAATCTGCAGTCCTTCAATTATAACAGAATATGTGGCTGTATGTAGCTGCCTCGGCCGTGGTCAACCCCAACACTGCCTTCCTGAACTGCTACAATGCCTGAGGTGTAAGTACACCCACAGTGCTGTTAGGGAGGGATTTCCAGCTACACATTCCAGACTTTCACTAGACTGCAGGTGGATATCAGATTGATATATTCCATTCAACCACACCCAAGGTGAGTTATTCCAATTCCGTTATTGTCCAGGACAATATATTCACAATATCTTTAAAACAGAAATTAAACATTCCCATTTGATTTCAGGTATTAACATATTCTGTTGGTTTGTTCTTTATTGTCAATGTCAGACTGGGGTTATTTTCCTTGGAGCAAAGGAGGTTGAGGGGAGATTTGATAGAGGTGGACAAGATTCTGACAGGTTTAGATAAGGTGGACAAAGAAAAGCTGTTCCCAATAGCTGATGGGACAAGACGAGGGGGACACAGATTTCTTGTTTTGGGTCAGAGATGCAAGAGGGGGAGTGGGGAGGGGGAGTGTGGGGGGGGGGGGGGGGGGGGAGATGTGAGGAAGAATATTCTGATGCAGCGAATGGTAATGACCTGGAACTTGTTGCCTACGAGGGTGGAGGAAGTGGAGACAATAAACAATTAAAAAGGAAATTGGATGGGCATTTGGGATGTTCCAAACAGAACGAAGAACAAAGAAAATTACAGCACAGAAACAAGCCCTTTGGCCCTCCAAGCCTATAGCAACCATTCTGCCCGTCTGAACTAAAACCCCCTACCTTTCTGGGGACCATATCCCTCTATTCCTATGCTATTCATATATTTGTCAAGACACATCTTAAAGTCACTATCGTATCTGCTTCCACTACCTTCCCCGGCAACGAGTTCCAGGCACCCACCACCCTCTGTGTAAAAAACCTGCCTTGTACATCTCCTTTAAACCTTGCCCCTCGCACCTTAAACCTGTGTCCCCTAGTAACTGACTCTTCCACCCTGGGAAAAAGCTTCTGAATATCCACTCTGTCTTGTAGACTTCTATCAGGTCTCCCCTCAACCTCCGTCATTCCAGTGAGAACAAACCATGTTCCTCCAACCTCTCCTCATAGCTAATGCCCTCCACACCAGGCAACATCCTGATAAATATTTTCCGTACCCTCTCCAAAGCCTCCACATCCTTCTGGTAGTGTGGTGACCAGAACTGAACACTAGATTCCAAGTGCGGTCAAACTAAGTTTCTATAAAGCTGCAACATGACTTACCAATTTTTAAACTCAATGCCCCCACCCGATAAAGGCAAGCATGCCGTATGCCTTCTTGACTATCTTCTCCACCTGCGTTGCCACTTTCAATGACCTGTGTACCTGGACACCCAGATCCCTCTGCCTATGAATACTCTTAAGGGTTCTGCCATTTGCTGTATATTTCCCACCTGTATTTGACCTTCCAAAATTCATTACCTCACATTTGTCCGGATTAAACTTCATCTGCCATCTCTCCGCCCAAGTCTCCAACTGATCTATATCCTGCTGTATCCTCTGCCGGTCCCCATCGCTATCCGCAATTCTACCAACCTTTGTGTCATCCACAAACTTACCAATCAAACCAGTTACATTTTCCTCCAAATCATTTATATATATTACAAACAGCAAAGGTCGCAGCACTGATCCCTGAGGAATGTCACTTGTCACAGCCCTCCATTCAGAAATGTACCTTTGCACTGCCAACCTCTGTTTTCTTCTGACTAAATATCTCTGAACTTCCTAACACCCTGTCACTCTGTGATCCTTGTGACATTTGAAACCAGGTATTCACAAAAAGACTGAAAGAGCATCAGCCCACTGGAGGCTGAGACCGGCCAGTCCAGCACAAAGAAACCCTCTGACCCTCCCCATTGACCAACTGTGAGAAGGAACAAAATGCAGTCCTGGATGTAATTGAGAGCAGAAACAATAACAGCAGAATCCAACTCCTGTCATCACTCATGAACTTGCTGATGTCTCAGCAGCCGGGATGAAACTCTGAATCCCTTCCCACACTGAGAGCCGGTGAACGGCCTCTCTGCAGTGTGAACTCGCTGGTGTGCCCGCAGGCTGGATGACTGAGTGAATCCCTTCCCACACTGAGAGCAGGTGAATGGTCTCTCCCCAGTGTGAACTCGCTGGTGTGCCTGCAGGTGGAATAACCGAGTGAATCCCTTCCCACACTGAGAGCAAGTGAATGGCCTCTCCCCAGTGTGAACTTGCTGGTGTCTCTGCAGGTTGGATGACTGAGTGAATCCCTTCCCACACTGAGAGCAGGTGAAGGGCCTCTCCCCAGTGTGAACTCGCTGGTGTGCCCACAGCTCGGATGACTGGGTGAATCCCTTTCCACACTGAGAGCAGGTGAATGGCCTCTCCCCAGTGTGAAGTCGCTGGTGAGCCCGCAAATTGGATAACTGAGTGAATCCCTTCCCACACTGAGAGCAGGTGAAGGGCCTTTCCCCAGTGTGAACTCGCTGGTGTCTCTGCAGGGTGGATAAACAAGTGAATCCCTCCCCACACTGAGAGCAGGTGAACGGCCTCTCCCCAGTGTGAACTCGCTCGTGTGTCCGCAGGTTGGATGAACAAGTGAATCCCTCCCCACACTGAGAGCAGGTGAATGGCCTCTCCCCAGTGTGAACTCGCTCGTGTGTCCGCAGGGTAGATAACTGAATGAATCCCTTCCCACGCTGAGAGCAAGTGAATGGCCTCACCCCAGTGTGAACTCGCTGGTGTGTCTGCAGGTGGGATGACTGCGTGAATCCCTTCCGACATTCAGAGCAGGTGAATGGCCTCTCCCCAGTGTGAACTCGCTCGTGTGTCCGCAGGCTGGATAACTGAATGAATCCCTTCTCACACTGAGAGCAGGTGAATGGCCTCTCCCCAGTGCGGCTGCGCCGATGAGCTGCCAGCAGAGATGGGGCTCTGTATCTCTTCCCACAGTCCACACATTTCCACGGTTTCTCCATGGTGCGGGTGTCCTTACCTCTCTCTTGGGTGGACAATTAGTTGAAACTTCGTCCACACACAGAACAAGATTACAGTCTCCACCCGCTGTGAATGGTGTGATATTTATTCAGACTGTGTAACTGGTTAAAGATCTTTCGTCAGTGCATTGGAACACACTCACTCGAGTGTAGCAGTGTGTTGATGCTTTTTCACTCACACTGACATTTCAAATCTTTTCAAATCGACAGACTGGACAATCATTTCTCCTTCTGGATTCAAAGTCCGATGATATTGAGGTCCCAAGGAATAAGACTCTGTCAGATCGAGACGTGACGTTTGAGATTTCAGCCTGTGATTCCTCTTTCAATATCCTGTAAAATGAGTTTCCAAAAGTCATCAGTGTCAGTACAGGATAGAAATTCAGAACAGACAATTTCTATGGAACATTCTTTCCTCTCTCATTCCCCAAAAGCTGTAAATCTCCATCCCACACACTCTCTCCCCATTCTCAGCAGGTCTGGCAGCATCTGTATGGAGAGAAAAGAACTGATGTTTCAGAGCTTTGACAAAGGGTCATCTAGACAAGAAACATCAGCTCTTTTCTCTCCTTACAGATGCTGCCAGACCTGCTGAGATTTTCCAGCATTTTCTCTCTTGGTTTCAGATTCCAGCATCCGCAGTAATTTGCTTTTATAAGGCTGCAGATACCTCCTCCCAAGTAACATGCGTGTGCCCAAGACATCACCACTTGTTTCCCTTATTTCTTTCGCACCCATGGTGCTCTCCGCAGTAAACACAGAGAAGTATTCATTAGAAATCTCACCCATCTCCTGTGGCTCCACACACAGATGGCCATACTGATTTTTAAGGGGATCTATTCTCTCTCTAGCCACCCTTTTACTCTTAATATAGCTATAGAACCTCTTGGAATTTTCTTTAATCTTACCTGCCAGATCCATATCAGACCCTCTTTTTGTCCTCCTGATTTCCCTCTTCAGTATTTTCTTACACTTTTTATAGTCAGAGTGATTCACTTGTCCCCGATTGCCTAAACCCAATGTATGCTTCCTTCTTTTACCTGACCAGAGCCTCAATGTCCCTTGTCTGCCAGAGATCCCTAAATTTACCATTCTTTCCCTTCATCTTAACAGGAATATACTGCCCCTGGTCTCTTGATATCACACTTTTAAAACCTCCCATTTGCCAGTCATTCCTTTCCCTTCATTGATCTCGCTTCCAAACTAAAACCGGCCGTCTGCCATTACCCGCACTGATGTGGAGATGCCGGCGTTGGACTGGGGTAAACACAGCAACAAGTCAAACAACACCAGGTTAAAGTCCAACAGGGTTATTTGGTTCACCCGCACTGCGCATGCTTCAGGTCCCGCCCCTCATTCACTCCGATTGGTTGGAGACCAGCCACTCCCACTCGGTCCTCCAGTCCCACCCCCTCTTCCTATTGGTCCGGAGCTGCCGTCAATCAGCTCCCAAGCATTGTGATGTGGAGCATGCGCAGTGTCATTGCTGTCCTTGGCGCTTGTTTGTCGCGGAGAAGCGGAGTCAGCGTTAGGCGGTGGCTGGGAGGATTTGGAAACACTTTGTGGATCCGCAAACCCTTCAGAATCATTGTCAGCTCCCTGGTTTGCAGCTGCGGGGCTTCTCCCTCCCTCCCTCCCGGGAACAGGCCCAGGTTAACGGCCCCATCCTGGCTCAGCCACTGGAGGATGGTTCACATCAGAGGATGGGGGAGGGGGACAATAAATAAGAGGTTACACTTTGGCCTCAAATCAATGAGGACTCTGATCTCTGGGAAGGAAGGAAACCCTGGGAGGTGGGCGGGGAGGATTCACAAACACCCGCTGGAGACCCCAACACCCCCAGTAAGACCCATTGGTTTTATTGTCAGTCTGCAGACAGGAGCTGGAGAACTGAGCTGAACTGGAGAGCTGAAGAAGGGGCTTAGAGCTTCGAAAGCTTGTGTGGCTTTTGCTACCAAATAAACCTGTTGGACTTTAACCTGGTGTTGTTAAACTTCTTACTGTGTTTACCCCAGTCCAACGCTGGCATCTCCACATCAGAACTGAACCCAGACAGAGGAGAGGGAGGGAGAAAACTGGGAGTGGAGGAAAGAAATGGTGAGATGGGTTTGGATTTCAGCCCAGGGAGGAGGGTGTGTGGAATGGGGATTTACAGATTTGGGGGAATGAGAGAGGAAGAAATGTTCCAGAGAATTAGAATTGCCTGTTCAAAATTTCTATCCTGGACTGACAGTGATTAATTTTGTAAACTCCTTTTACAGGTGAGGTGAAGAAACATCACATCAAAATCAGACAGAGTCTCAATTCACTTGGACTTAAATATCCTCAGACTTTGAATGTGGAAGGAGAAATGTTTGTCTTCTGTCTGGAGGAGAAGATTTCAAACATCAGTGCGACTGAAAAAGCACCAAGATACACGCACACCCGAGTGAGAGTGTTTCAGTGAGTTGCATGTGGAAAGAGCTTTATCCAGTTACGCAGCCTTAAAAAACATCACACCATTCACAGCAAGGAGAAACTGTACACGTATTGTGTGTGTGGATGAGGCTTCAACTGATCGTTTAACCTGGAGAAACATAAGGACACCAGCACCATGGAGAAACCGTGGAAATGTGGGGACTGTGGGAAAAGATTCAGTTACCCTTCCCTGCTGGAAAACCATCGGCGCAGTCACACTGGTGAGAGACCGTTCACCTGTTCTGTCTGTGGGGAGGGATTCATTCAGTCATCTGGCCTTTGGTCTCACCAGAGAATTCACACTGAGGAAAAGCCATTCACCTGCACCTCCTGTGGGAAGAGGTTCAGGCATTCTTCAGCACTCACTGTGCACCAACGCACTCACACCGGGGAGAGACCATTCATCTGCTCCGTGTGTGGGAAGGGATTCACTCAGTCATTCCACCTGCTGTCACACCAGCGAGTTCATACTGGGGAGAGGCTGTTCACCTGCTCCGACTGTGGGAAGGGATTCACTGGGTCATCCCACTTACTGTCACATCAGCGAGTTCACATTGAGGAGAAGCCATTCAGCTGCACTGACTGTGGACGGAGTTTCAGACAGGCATCCTCCCTCGTTGCACACCAGCGAATTCACACTGGGGAGAGACCGTTTACTTGCTTTGTGTGTGGCAAGGGATTCACAGTTTTACCCACGCTGCTGAGACACCAGAAAATTCACACTGAAGAGAAGCCATTCAGCTGCACTGACTGTGGAAAGAATTTCAGGCAGTCATCCAACCTCACTGCTCACCGACGCACTCACACTGCAGAAAGACCATTCACATGCTCCGTGTGTGGGAAGGGATTCAATCGGTCATCCAACCTCTCTGCTCACCAGCGAGTTCACACAGGGGAGAGGCCATTCACCTGCTCCGTGTGTGGGAAGGGATTCGCAAAGTCTTTCAACCTGCTGGCTCACCAACGCACTCACGCTAAGAGGCCATTCAACTGCTCTGTGTGTGGGAAGGGATTCACTCAGTCACAATGGCTCCTGAGACATCAACAAGTTCACAAGTGACTGCAGGGGTTGGATTTTGCTGTTTTTGCTGCTCTTCAGTATTGACAGTCTGACAATATTTTATTTCTGCTGATGTTAACAAACCCTATAACTAGCTGGAATTTAATATTCTGGAAGTGTCACTGATTTTCAGGGCTGCAATGCCACTTTTTAAAAGCACCACCAGTGATCTTCCCCCTTAATTGAAGAACTCTCAATAGGAACCTGTTTAGAATAAAGTTAAGAACTTTTGCTTCAATTCTAATTTGATCTTTGGGCAAAATCTACAATTCATTCTCTGAAAGATCCATCTGCAGGGCACAAAGTATTTATTTTCAATGCTTGTATTGAGATTTTCTGGAAAGCTACTCTTTGATGTTTAAGGGCTATTTTTTGGTTTCCAGGGCATCGTTTTCCATTCTCAGTAACTCCTTTATTAGTGATGTAGTCACGTAGTAACATTACCTTTTGTGTTTCTGTTAGTTTACTTCTTTGAATAAGATCGCACAAATACTGAAGACTGTGTATATATTAAATCTTTTAAATTGGAATCTATGAATGATATTTTTTGTTAACTTATTTTAAAAATACTCCCATACTCTCTTTCCAAAATGAGAATTCTAACTATTTGACACAAGGTAACTGAATCAGATGTTTACTGGTTCAGACGGTGGAGCAGGAAAAATCTCTCCCGATTCTGATCTTCATTGTGTGTGGATTTACATTGATAACCCATCAATAACCTCACTACACCAGCTGAGATCAGCTCTGACCGGGGATTCTGTATGTTGTCTGTGAACGTTAAACTGCAAATGAAAGCAGTTTAGAATATGAACCTGGATGAATGTATCTCAATTTCTAATGTGACGACCCAAGTGATTGGTAAGTATGTTCACAATATCTGGTTACTCAAATTCCTGAGCTGTAAACCCCACCTCCTGAGATACATAAAAATAATCGAGACTTGTTCAGCAGAATGGGGAAAGCTCTGCCGATGGTTGGATCATTCCTTTTGAGGCTCACACTGCTATGAAACTAGTTCTGTAGCAGGAAGACACAACTCCTCCACACATCACCGATAGGCTGCTGAGTCAGTGAACTTCTTTTCTCAAAATAGGTGGCAAAGCTGTTCCTCCAATTTGAGACTCTGTCTCTGCAGATGTAGCAACATCGGGAGAGACAGAATCTGTGATTGGAGGAGATGGTCCTCACAGTTTCTGTCTCTCCCATGTACAGGATGATTTATTTCTTCCAGTAGTTCCTCCCAAGACAGAATTTCTGCGGGCCTTTTGGCAAGTCATGTTGCAGTTTTATAGAACCTCAGTTAGGCCGCACTTGGAATATAGTGTTCAATTCTGGTCGCCACACTACCAGAAAGATGTGGAGGCTTTGGAGAGGGTGGAGAGGGTACAGAAAAGATCTACCAGGATGTTGCCTGGCATGGAGGGCATTAGCTATGAGGAGAGGTTGGAGAAACTTGGCTTGTTCTCACTGGAACGACGCAGGTTGAGGGCGATCTGACAGAAGTCTACAAGATTGTGAGGGGCGTGGGCAGAGTGGATAGTCAGAAGCTCTTTCCCAGGGTAGAAGAGTCAATTACTAGGGGCATAGGTATAAGGTGCGAGGGGCAAGGTTTAAAGGAGGCAGGTTTTTTACCCAGAGGGTGGTGGGTGCCTGGAACTCGCTGCCGGGGGAGGTAGTGGAAGCAGATACGATAGTTTTAAGGGGCGTCTTGACAAATACAGGAATAGGATGGGAATGGAGGGATATGGTGCCCAGAAGGGTAGGGGGTTTCAGTTCAGTCGGGCAGCGTGGTTGGTGCAGGCTTGGAGGGTCGAAGGGATGTTCCTGTGCTGTAATTTTCTTAGTTTTCTTTTGAGAGTGAATTCACCCTCCACAGCTGTTCATTTTGAACCCTGGTTTGAAATATTCTCACTCTGGGTTTAAGGCTTCACGGCGTAATACACAGATTTAGATCTTACCACCAAACACCAATTCATATCCTCATCTGAGTCCCAGATTTAAATGTGGTTGTCCAAACTAGAAAACATATATAATTTGACTCTTTTTAAACCTGATTCACCACACCCTGCCACACTAACTATAAGAGATTGTGTTTGGGATCAGTTGTTCCATTGAAGTCTAGGTTGTTCTCAATGATGACAGTTTTAACCTCGCCATAACCTGTCATAACTCTTCTGCCCTCCAGGGGGCTCTGTTTTTCTGATGGTGACATTCCCTGTTTACCCAGTCAGCCCTTGAATTGTTTGTGAATCCAGTCACATGTCGGTTAGACTGGATCAGGGCGGCAGATTTCCTTCCTTAAAGGGCATTAGAGAACCAGATGTGTTTTTACAACAATTAATTCATGCTCATCAATATTTTTATTGAAACGTGGTGGGATTCAAACCCAGGTCCCAAAATCATTATAATAAATAGAGAAAATGCTGGATAAACTCAGCAGGTCGGTTCTTTTCAGAACTCCAGCATCTGCAGGATTTTGCTTTACCTCCAAATCATTCTCCTGGATTACTCCTGCTCTGGCTCTAATTCCAGTCAGCTCAGACAACAAAAACAGGTTTCACAAAATCACAAACATTTTAAAAAGGAGGTAGACAAAAGGCAGGTAACTATAGGCTGGTTAGCTTAACTTCTGTAGGAGGGAAAATGCTTGAATCTATCATCAGGGAAGAAATAGCGAGACATCTGGATATAAATTGTCCCATTGGTAAGTCCCAGCATGGGTTCATGAAGGGCAGGTCATGTTTGACTAATTTGGTGGAATTCTTTGAGAACATTACATGTGCAGTGGACAATGGGGAACTTGTGGATGTGGTGTATCTGGATTTCCAGAAGGCAGTTGACAAGGTGCCGCACCAAAGACTGCTGCATAAGATAAAGGCGCACAGTGTTACAGGTAATGTATTAGCATGGATAGAGGATTGGTTAACTAACAGAAAGCAAAGAGTGGGGGTAAATGGGTGTTTTTCTGGTTGGCGATCAGTGACTAGTGGTGTGCCTCAGGGATCAGTGTTGGGACCGCAATTGTTTACGATTTACATCAATGATTTGGAGGTGGGGACCAAGTGTAGTGTGACAAAATTCGCAGATGACACTAACAGCAAAGTGTGCAGAGGACGCTGAAAGTCTGCAAAGGGATATAGATAATCTAAGTGAGTGGGCGAGGGTCTGGCAGATGGAGTACAATGTTGGTAATTGTGAGGTCATCCATTTTGGTAGGAATAACAGCAAAATGGACTATTATTTAAATGGTAAAAAATTGCAGCATGCTGCTGTGCAGAGGGACCTGGGTGTCCTTGTGCAGGAATCTCAAGGAGTTGGTTTGCAGGTGCAACAGGTAATTAAGGCAAATGGAATTTTGTCCTTAATTGCTCGAGGGATGGAGTTTAAAAACAGTGAGATTATGTTGCAGCTGTATAAGGTGTTGGTGAGGCCACACCTGGAGTACTGTGTACAGTTTTGGTCTCCTTACTTGAGAAATGATATACTGGCACTGGAGGGGGTGCAGAGGAGATTCACGAGGTTGATTCCGGAGTTGAGAGGGTTGGCTTATGAGGACAAACTGAATAGACTGGGGCTATACTCATTGGACTTCAGAAGAATGAGGGGAGATCTTATAGAAACATATAAGTTTATGAAGGGAATAGATAAGATAGTGGCAGGGAAGTTGTTTCCACCGGCGGGTGAAACTAGAACTTGGGGGCATAGCCTCAAAATAAGGGGAAGCAGATTTAGGACTGAGTTGAGGAGGAACTTCTTCACACAAAAGGTTGTGAATCTGTGGAATTCCCTGCCCAATGAAGCAGTTGAGGCTACCTCATTGAATGTTTTTAAGGCAAGGATAGATAAATTATTAAACAGTGAAGGAATTAAGGGTTATGGTGAGCGGGTGTGTAAGTGGAGCTGAGTCCACAAAAAGATCAGCCATGAGGCTCGAGGGGCCAGATGGCCTACTCCTGCTCCTAGTTCTTATGTTCTTCCCACAATCCCCACATTTCCATGGCATCTCCCTGTGACTGCAAATTATGTTCCAAAAGGCCAGATGATTGGTTGAAGCTTTCACCACACCTGACTAAACCTCTGACTAACCTGACTAAAACTGAGGATAAAGTATTGGTGTCTGTAAGGGCTAAAACAATACCCTTGGTTTCCTTGTAGATCTGTGGCACCAAGTTCAAGACTCCTTCATGAATCATCCTCTTGGCCTCTCGCCTGTCAACTGTCCATGAGAATCTTACATGGTTCAGAATGTTCACTGCTCATTCTTCCAAACCCAATGAGTATAGGTGCAACCCTTCCCCAAAAGACGAGTTGGATTCTGCGGCATCACTTGCCCCGAGGTCAAAGGACCTTTGTGTGGTCCACCCCCCGGCCTGCTACGATTCCTGTGGTGGGCAGGATGGGAGAATTCTCCCCGACACCTTCACAACCCTTTCCTCAAAAGCCAACACCTTCATCTTAGGAATGGGCCTGGTGAACTTTCTCTGAACTCATTCCAATGAAAGCACGTCATTCCATAAGTAGGGAGACCAGAACCGTACACAGTATTCCAGCTGCTATCTCAGCAATGTCCTGTGTAGGTGCAGCAAGTTCCCTTTTTCAAACTCCACCCCCTTGCAGTAAAGTCCAACACTCCATTTGCCGCCTTCTTTACTTGCTGTACCTTCATCCTATTTTTTCACGATTCATGTACAAGGACACCCAGATTCCTCTCTACGGCAGTATTCTTCAGTTTCTGTATATTTAAACAATTTTTTGCTTCTCTATTCTTCCTGCCAAAGTGGAAAAGCTCCCACTTTCCCGCACTGTACTCCATCTGCCATTTTTCTGTCCATTCAGGTAACTTATCTGTGTCCCTTACAGATTTTTTGTAATAACCTCACAACTTGCTTTTCTACCTATCTTTGTATCATCAATTCTGGCTTCATCCAAGTCATTGATCAAGGTGGCTGTTTTTCTCTCTCTCAGTTGTGGGTGATATTTGTCCCTATTCTCCTGGAAACTGAATGAATCTTGTTCCAAACTGGGTTCAATATCAGACATTTCAGGGAGTCAGGAATCATTCGCCCCTGAACCTACACTGGTAAAACCCCAGACAGTTCCTCAGTAAGGGTTTTTCTGGTTCCTCACCATATATTAGTCAGGATACTGAAACCCAGCTTTTTTACAGTCCACTCCTGGAGGCCCCACTCCCTGAGCCGACAACATTCAGCAGTGTCAGTGCTGAAGTTTCACAGTGGGAGTGATTCCCAGAGTAACTGTCAATCATATCACCATTGATGTCCAGGTTTGTGTAGTTTTAGTTATCCTGATGTCTAACACACACACATCAATAAAACAGGGAATTCCTGCAAACAAACTGCAGCTTCTTCTCTATCTGGACAGACAATGTTTGTTGAATAATTGTCCCAGCGGTTAACAGGCTCCTGTGAACTCATCCAACTCGTATTTTAATACTGACTTTAACAAATATATTTTAAATAGGTTTATTTTAAATGAGTTAAAATCAGCCTTAAAATGGTAGATACAGTATAATAACCATAGTAATTTTCAGACTGGAAACTTTAACCTGCTGTTTCACTTTCATTTAGGAGCAGATCCCAGTTTTACACCAATCTCTGATTCATGTATCCAGCATTCACTGTCATTCTAAAAGCAGAAGTTGCTGCAAAATCTCAGTAAGTCTGACAGTATCTGTAAAGACAGGAACAGTTAATGTTTCCAGTTGAATGTGACTCTTCTTCAGTGTCAAAACATTCGCTCTGTTTCTCTCTCCAGAGATGCTGTCAGACCTGCTGAGTTTTTACAGCACTTCTTGTTTTTATTTACGAGTTCAGGACTCAGACAAGACAATCCACAATACAAATCTTACAACTGGGCCAGGGTTTATTAACATCAGCAGAAACAGACACCAATGAAAATGGTTGGGACCTCGATGAGATTAACAGCAAAATTCAGTCCTTGCAATCACTCGTGAACATGATGGTGTTTCAGCAGGTGAGGTGACCGAGTGAATCCCTTCCCACACACGGAGCAGGTGAATGGCCTGTCCCCAGTGTGAATTCGCTGGTGCTTTACCAGGTTGGATGATTGACTGAATCCCTTGCCACAATCAGAGGTGGTGAATGGTCTCTCCCTGGTGTGAACTCGCTGGTGCCTCCGCAGGCTGGATGAATCAATAAATCCCTTCCCACAACTGGAGCAAGTGAATGGCCTTTCTCCAGTGTGACTAGGCTGGTGTTTTAGCAGGTTGAATGACTGAGTAAATCCCTTCCCACACTCGGAGCAGATAAATGGCCTCTCCCCATTATGAATTCTCTGGTGTTTCAGCAGGTCGGATGAATCAGTGAATCCCTTCCCACAATCAGAGCATCCTCCCCATTGACCAACTGTGAGAATGAACAAAATGCAGTCCTGGATGTAACTGAGAGCAGAAACAATAACAGCAGAATCCAACCCCTGGAATCACTCGTGAACTCGTTGGTGTCTCAGCAGCTGGGATGAAAGACTGAATCCCTTCCCACACTGAGAGCAGGTGAATGGCCTCTCCCCAGTATGAACTCGCTGGTGTATCCGCAGGCTGGATAATCGAGTGAATCCCTTCTCACACTGAGAGCAGGTGAACGGCCTCTCCCCAGTGTGAATTCGCTGGTGTCTCAGCAGGTGGGATGACTGAGTGAATCCCTCCCCACACTGAGAGCAGGTGAATGGCCTCTCCCCAGTGTGAACTTCATGGTGTCTCTGCAGCTGGGATGACCGAGTGAATTCCTTCCCACACTGAGAGCAGGTGAATGGCCTCTCCCCAGTGTGAACTCGCTGGTGTCTCTGCAGCTGGTTTGACCAAGTGAATCCCTTCCCACACTGAGAGCAGGTGAATGGCCTCTCCCCAGTGTGAACCCGCTGGTGTATCCGCAGGCTGGATGAATCATAGAATCCCTTCCCACACTGAGAGCAGGTGAACGGCCTCTTCCCACTGTGAACTCGCTGGTGTCTCAGCAGGCTGGATGGATTACAGAATCCCTTCTCACACTGAGAGCAGGTGAATGGCCTCTCCCCAGTGTGAACCCGCTGGTGTATCCGCAGGCTGGATGGATCACAGAATCCCTTCCCACACTGAGAGCAGGTGAACGGCCTCTCCCCAGTGTGAACTCGCTGGTGTGACTGCAGGATGGATAACCGAGTGAATCCCTTCCCACACTGAGAGCAGGTGAATGGCCTCTCCCCAGTGTGAACTCGCTGGTGTTTCTGCAGTGTGGATAACCGAGTGAATCCCTTCCCACACTGAGAGCAGGTGAACGGTCTCTCCCCAGTGTGAACTTGCTGGTGTGACTGCAGGATGGATAACCGAGTGAATCCCTTCCCACACTGAGAGCAGGTGAATGGCCTCTCCCCAATGTGGTTGCGCCGATGAGCTTCCAGCTCATTTGGGTATCTGTATCTCTTCGCACAGTCCGCACATTTCCATGGTTTCTCCATGGTGCAGGTGTCCTTGCCTCTCCCTTGGGTGGACAATCAGTTGAAGCCTTGTCCACACACAGAACACGGGTACAGTCTCTCCCCGCTGTGAATGGTGTGATATTTATTCAGGCTGTGTAACTGGTTAAAGCTCTTTAGTCAGTGCACTGGAAGACTCTCACTCCAGTGTGGCCGTGTGTTGGTGTTTTTCCAGTCACACTGATGTTTGAAATCTTTTCAAATCAACAGACTGGACAACCATTTCTCCTTCTAGATTCAAAGGCCGATGATATTCAGCTCCCATGGAATATGACTCTGTCAGATCTGACGTGACGTTTGAGATTTCGGCCTGTGATTCCTCTTTCAATATCCTGTAAAACAAGTTTACAAAAGTCATCAGTATCAGTACAGGATAGAAATTCAGAACAGACAATTCTAGTTTCTATCGAACATTCTTTCCTATTTCAGTCCCAAGAAGCTGTAAATCGCCATCCCACACACTCTCCCTCCATTCTCACTCTGCTGTATCTAATATTCACCCTCCCAATTCTCCTGAAGGTGCTGATTGACAGATCCATGCTCACTGCTTCTTGTCCTGGACACAGAGACCATAACAAATAGGAGCTGCAGTCGGCCATTTGGCCCATCGAGCCTTTTAAACTATTCAATGAGATAATTCGTTCATCTACCTCAGCATCATTCTCCCCACACTAAACCCATATCCCTTGATATCCTCAATATCTAGAAACCAATCAATCGCTCTCTTGCAAGTAGTTGATGACTGAGGTTTCACTGTCCTCAGGGATTGAGAATTCCAAAGCTTTACCACATCCTTGAGTGAAGAAATCCCCCCACATCTTAGCTTTTGCTCCATCTTCTTGTCTGTTCCCCATAACCCTTGACACCCTTGTCATCAAAGATCTGTCTAACTGGAATATATTCAATGATCTTCAGCCTCCACTGGTCCCTGTAGAAGAGAAATCCAAAAGACTAACAGCCCTCTGAGGGAAGAGACGTCTGGAAATATATATATATACAGGGGGATCTTCATCAGTTGATCGGTTAAGGAAGTGAGCCGATGATTGGCAAATGGATTTCAGTACAAATAATACAGAGCACAGAGGCACAACCTCAGGCTAAAGGGACGATCCTTTAAAACAGAGATAAGGAGGAATTTCTTCAGCCAGAGAGTGGGGAATTTGTGGAACTCTTTGCCGCAGAAGGCTGTGGAGGCCGGGTCATTGACTGTCTTTAAGACAGAGATAGATAGGTTCTTGATTAATAAGGGGATCAGGGGTGATGGCAAAAAGGCAGGAGAATGGGGATGAGAAAAATATCTGCCATGATTGAATGGCGGAGCAGACTCAATGGGCCAAGTGGCCTAATTCTGCTCCTATGTCTTATGGTCTTAAGTGTGAGTGTTGCATTTTGGAAAGTCAAACCAGGGTAGGACTTATACAGTGAATGGTAAGGCCCTGGGGAGTGTTGAGGAACAGAGGAACCCAGGAGTACAAGTATATTGTTCGTTGAAAGTGATGTCACAGGTAGACAGAGTGGTGAAGAAGGCATTTAGCACACTGGCCTTCATCAGTCAGGGCACTGAGTATAGGAGTTGGGACATTATGTTATAGTTGTATGAGTCGTTGGTGAGGCTGCACTTGGAGTATTGCGGACAGTTTTTGTAACCCTGTTATAGGAAAAACATTGATAAACTGTAAAGAGTGCAAAGAAGATTTATGAGGATGTTGCCGGGACTAATGGGTCTGAATGATCATGAGAGGTTGGACAGGCTCGGGTTTATTCCTTCGAATGTAGGAGAATGTGGGGTGACTATATTGAGGTGTATTAAATAATGAGGGGCATAGATAGGATGAACCCACATTGTCTTTTTGCCAGGGTCGGGGAATTGAAAACTAGAGGACATAGATTTAATATGAGAGGGGAAAGATTAAAAGGGACCTGAGGGGCAACTTCTTCATGCAGAGGGTGATGTGTACATGGATTGAGCTGCCAGAGAAAGTGGTTGAATGTTCAAACAGCAGGTTTAAACATTTAAAAAGCATTTGGATAAGTACATATCTCTCTAATCCTTTCCAATTCATGAGCCAAACACAGGCATTTGGGACTAGCTGGGAGGGCACCATGGTTGGCATGGATCAGTTGGGCCTAAGGGCCTGTTTCCGTGCTGTATTGCTCTATGACTCTATGTGCTGGCTGCATCAGCATCTACTGCCCATAACTCATTGCCCTTGAACTGAGTGGCTTGCATTGCTGGGGGATGTGGTAGATTTCCTTCTTTAAAGGAAATTATTAAATCAGATGGATTTTTACAACAATTGTCATCAATGGACTTCCAATTCTAGATTTTTACTGAATTCAAATTTCAACATCTGCCACTGTGGGATTCGAACCCAGGGTTCACAGTGCATTGCCCTGGATCCCTGTATTACTAATCCAATAACACTATCACTGCACCATTGCCTGCCCATCCATGGTAAAGGAGTCACAGTAGCCCGAGATCCATGGAATCAGAGCATGCTCTAAATTTAACTTAATGCTCAGTAGCACTCACCCCAAAACCATTTCACTGTTTTCAACATTTTAAATCCGCTGGAGTCTACATCTGCAAAGATCTCAGAGAGATTGGTGTCCGGGAAAAATGTTGCAATCTTCAAATCTTGTCCCTGTAAATGAGGAAAGTTATAGGTGTAATTCAAGGTTAGAAATTCAAGACAGACAAACATTTCTTTTGGTCTGAGTTTGCTGTGTGTAAATCTTTCCCTTCTAATCCCCTGTAAAAGGAGTTTCCAAAATCCATCAGCATCTGTCCAGAACAGAAATTCCAAACATTCACTCCTCCTTTAACCTGGCACAGAATTACTTCAGCTGGGACAAAATTGCAGTGGAGGCAGTTCAGGGAAGATCCAGTTGGTTGATTCCTGAAATGAGGGGTTTTATCTTTCAGGTTGAGCAGCTTGGGCCTGTACTCTTTGGAGTTTAGAAGACTGAGAAGTAATCCTATTGAAATATCTGGGAATTTAAGGGCGGCATGGTGGCTAGCACTGCTGCCTCACAGCGCCAGGGTCCCAGGTTCAATTCCGGCCTTGGGTCACTGTCTGTGTGGAGTTTGCACATTTTCTGTGCACTGTCTGTGTGGGTTTCCTCCAGGTGCTCTGGTTTCCTCCCACAGTCCAAAGACTGTGGTTCGGTGGATTGGCTATGCTAAATTGACCCTCGTGTCAAATGCATGGGGTTGTGGGGATGGGGCTTGGGTGGGATTGTGGTCGGCACAGACTCGATGGGCCAAATGGCCTGCTTCTGCACTGTAGGGATTCTGTGATTCATATGATATAAGGTGCTTGACAAGGTAGATGCTGAGAGGATGTTTCCTCAGGTGTGGGAATCAAGTAAAAATAAAGGATCTCAAATTTAAGATGAAGATGAAGAGAGATCTTTTCTCTCAGCGGGTTGTTGATCTTTGGAACTCTGTCTTCACCAGTGAGGATTGGAGGCAGGTCATTGAATATATTCAAAGCTGAGGTTTTGATCCACAAGAGAGTTAAGGGTATGGACGGGCTGGGGGTAGCAAAGTAGACATGATCTTATTGAATGATGCAGCAGGCTCGATGGGCCGAATGACGGGCTCCTGTTTCGAATTCTTATTCCGATGTTCTTGGATAGCTGCGCATGCGCCCTGCTACCTATTGTCCCTCTGAAGATAGAGGTTCTGAACCAGCCCCCGAAACCACGCCCATTGTGACCCGTCACAGACAGCAGCGCATGTGCCCTCCTTCCCCGCTGAAACAAGATGGCGGCCGATAACCGGGGCCTGTTCCCGAGATAAAAGCCTGGGAGCTGTAAACCCGGGACCTGCAGGGTCTGATTCGGGCCGTGCAGCCTACAGCGGATGTTTGTGAAGCCTCCGCTCGCTCCCTCCCTACCCCAACTCCCGGCTCCACTTCTCCCGCAGCCCAACCGACTCACCCGCTGAAAAAAGCGTCTCCCGCATTCAGGACTCTGAGCAGTGACACTGCGCATGCCCCAGATACAGCACTGCGCCTGCGCAATAGGCTCCTGTGGAATGACTATAGAACATAGAACATTACAGCGCAGTCCAGGCCCTTCGGCCCTCAATGTTGCACCGACCTGTGAAACGAATCTAAACCCATCCAACCTACACTATTCCAATCTCATCCATATGTTTATCCAATGATCCTTTAAATGCCCTTCATGTTGACGAGTCCACTACTGTTGCAGGCAGGGCATTCCACACCCTTACTACTCTCTGAGTAAAGAACCTACTTCTGACATCTGATCTATATCTATCACCCCTCAATTTAAAGCTATGCCCCCTCGTGCTAGCCATCATCATCCGAGGAAAAAGGCTTACACTGTCCAACCTATCTAATCCTCTGATCATCTTGAATGCCTCTATTAAGTCACCTCTTAAACTTCTTCTCTCCAACGAAAAAAGCCTCAAGTCACTCAGCCTTTCCTCATAAGACCTTCCCACCATACCAGGCAACATCCTGGTAAATCTCCTCTGCACCCTTTCCAATGCTTCCACATCCTTCCTATAATGCGGCGACCAGAACTGTACACAATAGTCCAAGTGCGGCCGCACCAGAGTTTTGTACAGCTGCAACATGACAGCATGGCTCCGAAACTCAATCCCTCTTCTAATAAAAGCTAACACACTGTACGCCTTCTTAGCAACCCTATCAATCTGGGTGCCAACTTTCAGGAATCTATGCACATGGACACCGAGATCTCTCTGTTCATCCACACTACCAAGTATCTTACCATTAGCCCAGTACTCTGTATTCCTGTTACTCCTTCCAAAGTGAATCACCTCACACTTTTCCACATCAAACTCCATTTGCCACCTCTCAGCCCAGCACTGCAGCTTATCTATGTCCCTCTGTAACCTGCAACATCCTTCCACACTGTCCTCAACTCCACCGACTTTAGTGTCATCCGCAAATTTACTAACCCATCCTTCTACGCCCTCATCCATTTATAAAAATGACAAACAAAAGTGGCCCCAAAACAGATCCTTGCGGTACACCACTAGTAACTGAACTCCAGGATGAACATTTCCCATCAACCACCACCCTCTGTCTTCTTACAGCTAGCCAATTTCTGATCCAAATCTCAAAATCACCCTCAATCCCATGCCTCCGTATTTTCTGCAATAGCCTACCGTGGGGAACTTTATCAAATGCTTTACTTAAATCCATAAACACCACATCAACTGCTTTACCCTCATCCACCTCTTCGGTCACCTTCTCAAAGAACTCAATAAGGTTTGTGAAGCACGACCTTCCCTTCACAAAACCGTGCTGACTATCCCTAATCAAATTATTAATTTCTAGATGATTATAAATCCTATCTCTTCTAATCCTTTCCAAAACTTTGCCCACAACAGAAGTAAGGCTCACTGGTCTATAATTACCAGGGTTGTCTCTACTCCCCTTCTTGAACAAGGGGACAACATTTGCTATTCTCCAGTCTTCTGGCACTATTCCTGTAGACAATGACATAAAAATCAAAGCCAAAGGCTCTGCAATCTCCTCCCTAGCTTCCCAGCGAATGCTAGGATAAATCCCATCCGGCCCAGGGGACTTATCTATTTTCACACTTTCCAGAGTTGCTAACACCTCCTCCTTATGAACCTCAATCCCGTCTAGTCCAATAGCCTGTATCTCAGTATTCTCTTCGACAACATTGTCTTTTTCCTGTGTGAATACTGACGAAAAATATTCATTTAGCGCCTCTCCTATCTCTTCAGACTCCACGCACAACTTCCCACTACTGTCCTTGACTGGCCTTAATCTTACCCTAGTCATTCTTTTATTCCTGACATACCTGTAGAAAGCGTTAGGATTTTCCTTGATCCTACCTGCCAAAGACTTCTCCTGTCCCCTCCTGGCTCTTCTTAGCTCTCTCTTCAGCTCCTTCCTGGCGAACTTGTAACTCTCAAGCGCCCTAACTGAGCCTTCACGTGTCATCTTTACATAAGTCTCCTTCTTCCTCTTCACAAGAGATTCAACTTCTTTAGTAAACCACGGTTCCCCCGCTCGACCACTACCTCCTTGCCTGACAGGTACATACTTATCAAGGACACGCAGTAGCTGTTCATTGAACAAGCTCCACATTTCAATTGTGCCCATCCCCTACAGATTTCTTCCCCATCCTGTGCATCCTAAATCTCGCCTAATCGCATCATAATTTCCTTTCCCCCAGCTATAACACTTGCCCTGCGGTGTCTACCTATCCCTTTCCATTGCTAAAGTAAACGTAACCGAATTGTGGTCACTATCACCAAAGTGCTCACCTACCTCCAAATCTAACACCTGGCCTGGTTCATTACCCAGTACCAAATCCAATGTGGCCTCGCCTCTTGTTGGCCTATCTACATACTGTGTCAGCAAACCCTCCTGCACACATTGGACAAAAACTGACCCATCTAAAGTACTCGAACTATAGCATTTCCAGTCAATATTTGTAAAGTTAAAGTCCCCCAGTACAACTGCCCTGTTACTTTCACTCCTATCCAGAATCATCTTTGCAATCTTTTCCTCTACATCTCTGGAACTTTTCGGAGACCTATAGAAAACTCCCATCAGGGTGACCTCTCCTTTCCTGTTTCTAACCTCAGCCCATACTACCTCAGTAGACGAGTCCTCATCAAACGTCCTTTCTGCCACCGTAATACTGTCCTTGACTAACAATGCCACACCTCCTCCTCTTTTACCACCTTCCCTGATCTTACTGAAACATCTAAACCCCGGAACCTGCAACAACCATTCCTGTCCCTGCTCTATCCATGTCCCCGAAATGGCCACAACATCGAAGTCCCAGGTACCAGCCCATGCTGCAAGTTCACCCACGTTATTCCGGATGCTCCTGGCATTGAAGTAGACACACTTCAAAGCACCTTCCTGCCTGCCGGTACACTCCTGCGACCTTGAAATCTTATTCATCACCTCACCACTCACATCCTCCTGTACACTGGAGCAGAAATCCAGGTTCCCACCCCCCTGCCGAATTAGTTTAAACCCTCCCGAAGAGCATTAGCAAATTTCCCCCCCAGGATATTAGTACCCCTCTGGTCCAGGTGAAGACCATCCCGTTTGTAGAGGTCCCACCTACCTCAGAATGAGCGCCAATTATCCAGGTATCTAAATCCTTCCCTCCTGCACCATTCCTGTAGCCACGTGTTCAACTGCTCTCTCTCCCTATTCCTCTCCTCACTAGCACGTGGCACGGGTAACAAACCAGAGATAACAACTCTATTTGTTCTCGCTCTAAGCTTCCACCCTAACTCCCTGAATTTCTGCCTTACATCCCCATCTCTTTTCCTACCTATGTCATTGGTGCCTGTGTGGACCACAACTTGGGGCTGGTCCCCTTCCCCCTTAAGGATCTTGAAAACACGATCCGAGACATCAAAGACCCTGGTACCTGGGAGGCAACACACCAGCCGCCAGTCCCTCTCGCTCTCACAGAATCTCCGATCTGTCCCCCTAACTATGCAGTTCCCAATGACTAATGCTCTCCTCCTCCCCCCCTTTCCCTTCTGAGCAACAGGGACAGACTCTGTGCCAGAGACCTGTACCCCATGGCTTACCCCTGGTAAGTCGCCCTCCCCAACAGGATCCAAAACGGTATACTTGTTATACAGAGGAACGGCCACAGGGGATCGCTGCACTGTCTGCTTCTTACCCTTTCTAACAGTCACCCAAGTATCCTCATTCCTAGGAGTATGAACCTCCCTGTAGCTTTTATCGATAACTGTCTCTGCCTCACGAATGATCCTGAGTTCATCCAGTTCCAACTCCAGATCCCTAACACGGTCTTCAAGGAGCTGGAATTGGGTGCACTTCCTGCAGGTGTACTCAGCTGGGACACTAATGGTGTCCCTCACCTCACACATCCCACAGGAGGAACATTGCACTGCCTGCACTGACATCCCTGCTAACTTCCCGAACTAATAAATGAAAGAGAAAAGAAGAAAAAGAAAAAGAAAGCTCACCTGCTCTCACACCGAGTCTTTTTTTTTAGGTTAGAGGAGGAGGGAGGGTGGGAGACTCTACACGTGTAGAGTCTCGGGTTACCTCCCCGTTCAAATTTAGTGGGCAAAAAAAAAAAAACGTCCCAGGTCTCCCTACGGCTGACTTCCAGTTTCCTGTTTCTCAGGAAAAAAACAACTCCGAAAAAAGTAAGTAAAAATAAATTCAGCTTATCTTATCTTCCAGTTCTGCCCTCCAAAAATCACTCCCCTCTCTGCCCGCTTCACCGGAACAATAGGGCACGTTCACAACCGCAGGGGCACCTGGGAATTAACAGCGCCATTGTCAATCAAAGACATAATAGAAAATTATCTTGTGCAATTGAGATCAATTAATTTTTTAAAATACATTCCTCTGAATTTGTGCACTGCCATTCTCTATTTCTAAAATTGATTTAAACCAGTGCTCTCCTGTGGGAACACCCCGAGTTTTTAAAACATTTCTCACTGGTTTCCTCCCTCCCCCCCCGCTCTCCTGAAGGTGCTCATACTGATTGGGTAAATCCCCCAGAAACTGGTTTATTTCACTTTCTTTCTCCTGAGACTGAATATTCTGTTTTATGCAATGATACATCACAGATGGAAACCATTTGGCTCACGTTTCCATGCTGTAAACCTCTGTGACTCTATCCTGCCCAGCCGGGCTCTCTTTAAGATCGATCCAATTAATTCCACAGCCCTGCTGGCAGAGTCAGAACAATGTATATTTACTGCAGCAATGCAGGAGGTAAATAGAGAATGTTTTTAGTTGTATATTTCTCAGATACACTCACCCCTGGAAAGATCAATCAGCCGGTGTACCAAGCAAATATTAAGGTTCCACTTAAAATTAAAACAGAAGGTGCAGAAAAAAAACAGCAGTTACCAGGGCCGAGTTGATGGTCAAAATGATGGTGCTGAGCTGCCTTTAGAAAATAACCAGCAATCCAACAAGTCACTCACAATATTGAATCAAACAAAATTGATCAAAGATTCAGATAAAGTATTCTGTTTTCCAACATGATGCTGTGATATTTTGTGATGGTTTCAATGTTCTCAAAACTACTTGGTGTAGTCCTGGTTTATTTTATACTCACTCCCACCCATCGCTGTCCATGAAGCACATTACCCCCACTCTGATTCTCCATCCCATCAGAGACAACTCAGTCACTGACTGGAAATTAGGGCTTTTAATGACAGCTCTGACAGCCTGGAATGCACCATGAGGCAGAAACAACCCGAGCTAACAAACCCCAGACAGTGAACATTATCCCCCCCCAGACCCGAATATAAAACAGTGAACATTATCCCCCAGACCCGAATATAAAACAGTGAACATTATCCCCCCCAGACCTGAATATAAAACAGTGAACATTATCCCCCCCAGACCTGAATATAAAACAGTGAACATTATCCCCCCCAGACCTGAATATAAAACAGTGAACATTATCCCCCCAGACCCGAATATAAAACAGTGAACATTATCCCCCAGACCCGAATATAAAACAGTGAACATTATCCCCCCCCAGACCCGAATATAAAACAGTGAACATTATCCCCCCGAGACCTGAATATAAAACAGTGAACATTATCCCCCCCAGACCCGAATATAAAACAGTGAACATTATCCCCCCCAGACCTGAATATAAAACAGTGAACATTATCCCCCAGACCCGAATATAAAACAGTGAACATTATCCCCCCCAGACCCGAATATAAAACAGTGAACATTATCCCCCAGACCCGAATATAAAACAGTGAACATTATCCCCCCCAGACCCGAATATAAAACAGTGAACATTCTCCCCCCCAGACCCGAATATAAAACAGTGAACATTCTCCCCCCCAGACCCGAATATAAAACAGTGAACATTCTCCCCCCCAGACCCGAATATAAAACAGTGAACATTATCCCCCCAGACCCGAATATAAAACTGTGAACATTCTCCCCCCCAGACCCGAATATAAAACAGTGAAGATTATTGACCCAGACCTGAAGAGAAAAGAGTGAATATTATAGCCCAGACTCGAGTATAAAACAGTGAACATTATCCCCCAGACCCGAATATAAAACAGTGAACATTATCTCCCAGACCCGAATATAAAACAGTGAACATTATCCCCCCCCAGACCTGAATATAAAACAGTGAACATTATCCCCCCAGACCCGAATATAAAACAGTGAACATTATCCCCCCCAGACCCGAATATAAAACAGTGAACATTATCCCCCAGACCCGAATATAAAACAGTGAACATTATCCCCCCGAGACCTGAATATAAAACAGTGAACATTATCCCCCAGACCCGAATATAAAACAGTGAACATTATCCCCCCCAGACCCGAATATAAAACAGTGAACATTATCCCCCCCAGACCCGACTATAAAACAGTGAACATTATCCCCCCCAGACCCGAATATAAAACAGTGAACATTATCCCCCCCAGACCCGAATATAAAACAGTGAACATTATACCCCCAGACCCGACTATAAAACAGTGAACATTATCCCCCCCAGACCTGAATATAAAACAGTGAACATTATCCCCCCCAGACCCGAATATAAAACAGTGAACATTATCCCCCCCAGACCCGAATATAAAACAGTGAACATTATCCCCCAGACCCGAATATAAAACAGTGAACATTATCCCCCCCCAGACCCGAATATAAAACAGTGAACATTATCCCCCCCAGACCCGAATATAAAACAGTGAACATTATCCCCCCAGACCCGAATATAAAACAGTGAACATTATCCCCCAGACCCGAATATAAAACAGTGAACATTATCCCCCCACAGACCCGAATATAAAACAGTGAACATTATCCCCCCCAGACCCGAATATAAAACAGTGAACATTATCCCCCCCAGACCCGAATATAAAACAGTGAACATTCTCCCCCAGACCCGAATATAAAACAGTGAACATTCTCCCCCAGACCCGAATATAAAACAGTGAACATTATCCCCCCCAGACCCGAATATAAAACAGTGAACATTATCCCCCCCCAGACCCGAATATAAAACAGTGAACATTATCCCCCCCAAACCCGAATATAAAACAGTGAACATTATCCCCCAGACCCGAATATAAAACAGTGAACATTATCCCCCCCCCCCAGACCCGAATATAAAACAGTGAACATTATCCCCCCCAAACCCGAAGATAAAACAGTGAACATTATCCCCCCCAGACCCGAATATAAAACAGTGAACATTATCCCCCAGAACCGAACATAAAACAGTGAACATTATCCCCCCCAGACCCGAATATCAAACAGTGAACATTATCCCCCCCAGACCCGAATATAAAACAGTGAACGTTATCCCCCCCTAGACCCGAATATAAAACAGTGAACATTATCCCCCCCAGACCCGAATATAAAACAGTGAACATTATCCCCCCCAGACCCGAATATAAAACAGTGAACATTCTCCCCCAGACCCGAATATAAAACAGTGAACATTCTCCCCCAGACCCGAATATAAAACAGTGAACATTATCCCCCCCAGACCTGAATATAAAACAGTGAACATTATCCCCCCCCCAGACCCGAATATAAAACAGTGAACATTATCCCCCCCAAACCCGAATATAAAACAGTGAACATTATCCCCCAGACCCGAATATAAAACAGTGAACATTATCCCCCCCCCAGACCCGAATATAAAACAGTGAACATTATCCCCCCCAAACCCGAATATAAAACAGTGAACATTATCCCCCAGACCCGAATATAAAACAGTGAACATTATCCCCCCCAGACCTGAATATAAAACAGTGAACATTATCCCCCCCCCAGACCCGAATATAAAACAGTGAACATTATCCCCCCCAAACCCGAATATAAAACAGTGAACATTATCCCCCCCAGACCCGAATATAAAACAGTGAACATTATCCCCCAGAACCGAACATAAAACAGTGAACATTATCCCCCCCAGACCCGAATATAAAACAGTGAACATTATCCCCCCGAGACCTGAATATAAAACAGTGAACATTATCCCCCCCAGACCCGAATATAAAACAGTGAACATTATCCCCCCCAGACCTGAATATAAAACAGTGAACATTATCCCCCAGACCCGAATATAAAACAGTGAACATTATCCCCCCCAGACCCGAATATAAAACAGTGAACATTATCCCCCAGACCCGAATATAAAACAGTGAACATTATCCCCCCCAGACCCGAATATAAAACAGTGAACATTCTCCCCCCCAGACCCGAATATAAAACAGTGAACATTCTCCCCCCCAGACCCGAATATAAAACAGTGAACATTCTCCCCCCCAGACCCGAATATAAAACAGTGAACATTATCCCCCCAGACCCGAATATAAAACTGTGAACATTCTCCCCCCCAGACCCGAATATAAAACAGTGAAGATTATTGACCCAGACCTGAAGAGAAAAGAGTGAATATTATAGCCCAGACTCGAGTATAAAACAGTGAACATTATCCCCCAGACCCGAATATAAAACAGTGAACATTATCTCCCAGACCCGAATATAAAACAGTGAACATTATCCCCCCCCAGACCTGAATATAAAACAGTGAACATTATCCCCCCAGACCCGAATATAAAACAGTGAACATTATCCCCCAGACCCGAATATAAAACAGTGAACATTATCCCCCCGAGACCTGAATATAAAACAGTGAACATTATCCCCCAGACCCGAATATAAAACAGTGAACATTATCCCCCCCAGACCCGAATATAAAACAGTGAACATTATCCCCCCCAGACCCGAATATAAAACAGTGAACATTATCCCCCAGACCCGAATATAAAACAGTGAACATTATCCCCCCCCAGACCCGAATATAAAACAGTGAACATTATCCCCCCCAGACCCGAATATAAAACAGTGAACATTATCCCCCCAGACCCGAATATAAAACAGTGAACATTATCCCCCAGACCCGAATATAAAACAGTGAACATTATCCCCCCCCAGACCCGAATATAAAACAGTGAACATTATCCCCCCCAGACCCGAATATAAAACAGTGAACATTCTCCCCCAGACCCGAATATAAAACAGTGAACATTCTCCCCCAGACCCGAATATAAAACAGTGAACATTATCCCCCCCAGACCTGAATATAAAACAGTGAACATTATCCCCCCCCAGACCCGAATATAAAACAGTGAACATTATCCCCCCCAAACCCGAATATAAAACAGTGAACATTATCCCCCAGACCCGAATATAAAACAGTGAACATTATCCCCCCCCCAGACCCGAATATAAAACAGTGAACATTATCCCCCCCAAACCCGAATATAAAACAGTGAACATTATCCCCCCCAGACCCGAATATAAAACAGTGAACATTATCCCCCAGAACCGAACATAAAACAGTGAACATTATCCCCCCCAGACCCGAATATCAAACAGTGAACATTATCCCCCCCAGACCCGAATATAAAACAGTGAACATTATCCCCCCCTAGACCCGAATATAAAACAGTGAACATTATCCCCCCAGACCCGAATATAAAACAGTGAACATTATCCCCCCCAGACCCGAATATAAAACAGTGAACATTCTCCCCCAGACCCGAATATAAAACAGTGAACATTCTCCCCCAGACCCGAATATAAAACAGTGAACATTATCCCCCCCAGACCCGAATATAAAACAGTGAACATTATCCCCCCCAGACCTGAATATAAAACAGTGAACATTATCCCCCCCCAGACCCGAATATAAAACAGTGAACATTATCCCCCCCAAACCCGAATATAAAACAGTGAACATTATCCCCCAGACCCGAATATAAAACAGTGAACATTATCCCCCCCCCAGACCCGAATATAAAACAGTGAACATTATCCCCCCCAAACCCGAATATAAAACAGTGAACATTATCCCCCAGACCCGAATATAAAACAGTGAACATTATCCCCCCCAGACCTGAATATAAAACAGTGAACATTATCCCCCCCCCAGACCCGAATATAAAACAGTGAACATTATCCCCCCCAAACCCGAATATAAAACAGTGAACATTATCCCCCCCAGACCCGAATATAAAACAGTGAACATTATCCCCCAGAACCGAACATAAAACAGTGAACATTATCCCCCCCAGACCCGAATATAAAACAGTGAACATTATCCCCCAGACCCGAATATAAAACTGTGAACATTCTCCCCCCCAGACCCGAATATAAAACAGTGAAGATTATTGACCCAGACCTGAAGAGAAAAGAGTGAATATTATAGCCCAGACTCGAGTATAAAACAGAGAACATTATCACACCCAGACCCGAAAATAAAACAATGAACATTATCCCCCCCCAGATTTGAATATAAAATGGTGAACATTACAGTGCCGGCTCGCCCAGTAAATGGCTGACAGAATAAAACAGCATGTTCCTTGATTTGTTCATAATAGGTAGTGATTTTCTTTTCAGCAGCCCACACTCACAAAACCAAAAATACAATGTTTACTGTGATTACAGATTGGGCAGCACTTGCTGAACAATCCTGAGTGTGCTAATAGCTACACTCAATCAATTGAAGATAATCAGTCGAGTTCATAATATGGCTCAGTTATATTTGCAAGAAGTGACATACATATATATATGCAGCGATCCTTTCCCTGCAAACAAAAGCCTTGTACCTTTTTTGAATTTCCCAGAAGCTTGAGAAACCTACAGTCTCCTATTGGTTTCTCCATGGCAAAGCTTCAAGTCAATGAGAGTCCACCAATTAGCACCCTTTTCTCCTGTAGTATAAATTGCAATCATTTAAAATTTGGCATTCTTCCGTTTGTCCTGATGAGTGCATGCTGAAAAGATTCAGCAACATGTCTCTCTTGTCAGCAATATTCAAGTTCAGTACCAACAAGTATCTGTGCATTGTTTTATGTTCCTTAACAATTTAATGTGATCGTGGAAGTGTCACTGTGAAGAATGTGTAAGTCAGTAAGAATTGTCAGCATTTTCTAATTGGAAATCTTAATCAGTGGAATCTTTCAGACACTGAATTGTAGTTTGTACCAAACATAGAAACATAGAAACCCTACTGTGCAGAAGGAGGCCATTCGGCCCATCGAGTCTGCACCGACCACAATCCCACCCAGGCCCTCCCCCCACATATTTTACCCGCTAATCCCTCTAACCTACGCATCCCAGGACTCTAAGGGACAATTTTTAACCTGGCCAATCTACCTAACCCGCACATCTTTGGACTGTGGGAGGAAACCGGAGCACCCGGAGGAAACCCACGCAGACACGAGGAGAATGTGCAAACTCCACACAGACAGTGACCCGAGCCGGGAATCGAACCCAGGACCCTGGAGCTGTGAAGCAGCAGTGCTAACCACTGTGCTACCGTGCCGCCCACGTCAATTTCAGATTGAAGGAAAATGTATTATAAACAAGTTCCTGTTGAGAGTTCCTGAATAAAACAAACAAAAAAATCACAGATAGTACGTTTAAAAGGGGACACAACAGCCCTGAAAATCAGTGACATCTCAGAATATTAAAGCAGAATTCCAATTGTAGGGATTGTTAATGTCAGCAGAAACAAACCAATATTGTCAGAATATCAATCCTGGATGTGATTAACAGCAGCAGTAACTGCAAAATCCAACTCCTGCTGACAATTGTGAACTTGCAGATGTGTCAGCAAGTGGGATGACCGAGTGTATCCCTTCCCACACAGAGCAAGTGAATGGCCTCTCCTCAGTGTGGGTGAGCTCGTGTAAATGCAGGCTGCCAGACTGAGTGAATCCCTTCCCACACATGGAGCAAGTGAATGGTCTCTCCCCAGTGTGAGTGCGTTGATGAGCAGTGAGAATTGATAACTGCCTGAAACTCTTTCCACAGTATGTGCAAATAAATGGCTTCTCCTCAGTGTGAATTCGCTGATGTGACAGGAGGCCGGATGAATTGGTGAATTCCCTCCCACACGTGGAACAGGTGAACGGCCTTTCCCCAGTGTGAACTCGCTTGTGTGCACTGAGGTTGGATGAAGACCTGAACCTCTTTCCACAGGAAGTGGAGCTGAACGGTCTCTCCTCTGTGTGAACTCGCTGGTGTGACAGCAGGTTAGATGACAGAGTGAATCTCTTACCACACACAGAACAGGTGAATAGCTTCTCTCCTGTGTGAATTCGCTGGTGTGACCAAAGACCGGATGGTCAAGCAATTCCTTCCCACACAAGGAGCAGGTGAACAACCTCTCCCCAGTGTGAACTCGCTGATGTGCACCGAGGTTGGATGAATATGAGAACCCCTTTCCACAGGTGGAGCAGCTGAACGGCCTCTCCTCAGTGTGAATTTGCTGGTGTAACAGCAGGTGGGATGAGGTAGTGAATCTTTTCCCACACACGGAGCAGGTGAATGGCCTCTCTCCAGTGTGACTGCGTCTATGGTTTTCCAGCAAGTATGGATAATTGAATCCTTTATCACAATCCTCACATTTCCACGGTGCAGGTGACTTTGTGTCTCTCAAGGTTGGATGATCAATTGAAGCCTTATCCACACACGGACCACGTTTATGGTTTCTTCTCACTGTGAATGGTGTGATTTTTTTCAGGCTGTGTAACCGGTTAAAGCTCTTTTCAGTCAGTTCACTGGAACACTCTCACTCGGGGGGGTGTGTCTCGGGTCTTTTTCTGCCACATTGAATTTTTAAAATTTTCTTCCACTGACAAAACAGGCAATGATTTCTCCCTCCACTGTAAAAAGCAATCATACTGAGGTCATGATGAATCAAATGGTTCTGCAGACCTTGACCTAAAGTTTAGTTTGAGTTTCCTGTCTGTGAATCCTCCTCTTCTAGTTCCCTGCAAAAAGAGCTTAAAAAACGAATTCATAACAGACAATTCGAGTTTCCATGGAACACTTCTTCATCTCATTTATCTTGAGCTGTAATCTCCATCCCACACACTCTCTCTTGTCCCTGGTCTAAATCAAACTCCTTGCCCCATCTCCACCATTTCATGTCTCCACTCTGAGACCAGCTCCCTCTGCCTTGTCACTCTGGCTGGATTCAGTTCTCCAAATCATGTGCAGATTGACTGTACAACCAAGGAGTCAATTATTTTCTTTTAAGGTCAGGGGACATGAAGTTCCACTGACTCTGTTGTTACCACAATGGCCACACGTCCCCTGCTCACCACTGAAACAACACGGTGACCGTTAACACGGACCTGTTCCGAGGAAAGGCTCCATTTTATTTGTGCCACAGCACCAGGGGAATTACCTCCTGCACAGGCACAAAGGTATCATCAGTCACAGGAAGTAATGGCAGCTGGTGTCTCAAACCTCATTTTAACATTTGCTCCCAGACATTCTAAATTACATTTGAAATACAAACTGACTTCTGGCATTATGGAGTAAATTAAAACATAATCATTTTCAGAATGACCATTCCCGAGAATCAATTCCCAAATCAGTAATATTAAAATTCTCATCAGAAATACATTGGAAAAACGGCTATTTTAATGGACATTTTCACAAACGCTATAAAAATGATTTTTCAAAAAAAATTAATATTTTCTTCAACAGATGAATAATAATATTTTAATAAAACAACCACCCAATGAGGATCCTGACTCAGGGTTTCTGAGCTTCATTGACCGCTAACTGAACCAGCCGGGAATTGTCTCCACAAAACTTCCCCAACTCTCTCCCGGGAAAAAGCTGCAAACCCGGGAGCTGCAGCTTTTTACTGGGGGTGTTGGGGCCTCCAGCGGGTGTTTGTGAATCCTCCCCGCCCACCTCCCAGGGTTTCCTTCCTTCCCAGAGATCAGAGTCCTCATTGATTTGAGGCCAAAGTGTAACCTCTTATTTATTGTCCCCCTCCCACATCCTCTGATGTGAACCATCCTCCAGTGGCTGAGCCAGGATGGGGCCGTTAACCTGGGCCTGTTCCCGGGAGGGAGGGAGGGAGAAGCCCCGCAGCTGCAAACCAGGGAGCTGACAATGATTCTGAAGGGTTTGCGGATCCACAAAGTGTTTCCAAATCCTCCCAGCCACCGCCTAACGCTGACTCCGCTTCTCCGGGACAAACAAGCGCCAAGGACAGCAATGACACTGCGCATGCTCCACGTCACAATGCCCGGGAACTGATTGACAGCAGCTCCGGACCAATAGGAGGAGGGGGCGGGGCTGGAGGACCGAGCAGAAGCGGCTGGTCCTCCAACCAATCAGACTGAATGGGGGGGGAGGGGGCTGAGCCTGGAGCTCCCATCTGTCTGCGCGTGCGCTCGGCCGCACACTGTCAAGATTGCGATCGTTCACCCGGGCCTGAATCGGGGGAAAAGCCCGAACAACCTTTCAACGGTTCAAATATCGAATCCGAGCTTCCTATTGGGGGCTTGCGGCCTCCACGGGACTTTTATGAAGCCTCGAAGTCCGCCCACCCACCGGCTCCATCACTCATTCCTGATTTACCCGGTGTTATCGCCCGGACTGAATATTTCCGCAACCGCCTCAATCCCCAGTGATCGGCACTGCGCATGCTCCAGATCACCACAGTGCAACTGGCCCTTAGCCCCGCCCCTCATTCACACCGATTGGTTGGAGGACCAGCCGCTCTCGCTCGGTCCTCCAGCCCCGCCCCCTCATTCATTCTGAATGTTTTGCCTTCTCCCAAAACCCAAGGCCATCTTTCCCAGAACTCCATATTTGAATTCTTCAATCAGGTTTCTGCCTTGTCACATTACTGAAACAGCTCTTATCAAAGTCCGCACTGACATCCTATATGACTGCAACAAAAATGAACTTTCCCTTTTTATCCTCGACCTATTTGCAGCCTTTGGCAAGGTCGCCCACATCATTCTGCTCCATCCCTCTCCACTGTCGTCCAGCTGGGTGGGGCTACTCTCTTCTGGTTCTACATGGGCGGCACGGTGGCACAGTGGTTAGCACTGCCGTCTCAAGCACCAGGGACTCGGGTTCGATTCTGGGTCACTGTCTGTGTGGGTTTCCTCCGGATGTTCTGGTTTCCTCCACAGTTCAAAAGATGTACTGGTTCGCATTGACCATGCCAAATTCTCCCTCAGTGTACCCAAACAGGCGCAGGAATGTGGCGACTAGGGGATTTTCATAGTAACTTCATCGCAATGTTAATGTAAGCCTACTTGTGAAACTAATAAATAAACATTAAACTTTAAACCTATTCTTCTCTCTTCAATCAGAGTCAGAGAATCACTTATAATATCTTCCCTTCCCATTCCCACACTTACCTCTGGTGTCTCCAGAGGCTTGGCCTCTTATTTCTTATCAACATATTCCCATCAGTGACAACATCTGAAAACAGTGTCAGTTTTCACATTTACTCTGTTAAAGAGACAATATAAATGTAGAGTGTTGTTATTGTCTGACAATGATAGATCAGGAATATCACAAACATTTTAAATGTTCATTCCACATTTCTATTTCTTCTCAAAGTCTCAGTCTGGAACAGATCCCAATTTAACACCAATCTCTGACTTGACATCACATTTCCAATATTCACCGTTGTTCTTCCTGACTCTAAACCCAGTTGTAAAGGAGTTTCTGTTCTGCCTCCAGGACCACTGAATCATGGAAGAGCGTGGCTGGGACACATTCCTTACACACCTCAGCTTACACAGCCACATGTTCAGTCCGGGATGTCACTAAAAGCAGCAATGACAAACTCCAAATTCTACAATCATTTGTGAACTCGCTGGTGTCTCAGAAGGTCGGATAACTGAATGAATCCCTTCTCACACTCAGAGCAGGTGAATGGCCTCTCTCCAGTATGAACTCGTTGGTGTCTCTGAAGAGTAGATGACTGAGCAAAGCTGTTCCGACATACAGAACAGGTGAATGGCCTCTCCCCAGTGTGAACTCGCTGGTGTACCAGAAGGTCGGACAACTGACTGAATCCCTTCCCACACTCAGAGCAGGTAAATGGCCTCTCCCCAGTGTGAACTCGCTGATGTCTCAGAAGTTGGGATGACTGAATGAATCCTTACCACACACAGAGCAGAGGAATGGTCTCTCCCCAGTGTGAACTTGCTGATGTGTCAGAAGGTGGGATGACTGAATGAATCCTTACCACACACAGAGCAGAGGAATGGTCTCTCCCCAGTGTGAACTTGCTGATGTGTCAGAAGGTGGGATGACCGATTGAATCTCTTCCCACACACAGAACAGAGGAACGGCCTCTCCCCAGTGTGGACAAGCTGATGTGCTACCAGATGCTTCTTGCTTTTAAACCTCTTCTCACAATCAGAGCATTTAAAAGGTCTCTGATCACTGTGTACAAGTTGATGGTCAGTGAGATGGGATGACTGAGTGAATCGCTTCCCACATACAGAGCAGGTGAATGGTGTCTCCCCAGTGTGACAATGATAACGTTTTCTCAGCTTTGGGTAATTGAAGCTCTTCCCACAGTCCCCACATTTCCACAGTTTCTCCATGATGCCAGTGTCCTTGTGACTCTCCAGATTGGACAATCAGTTGAAACCTTGTCCAAACTGTATGGTTTCTCCTTGCTGTGAATGATGTGATGTTTTATCAGGCTGTATAACTGGTTAAAGCTCTTTCCACAGTCAGTTCACTGGAACACTCTCACTCGGTGCTTTTCCAGTCAATTGTTTCAAAACTTTCAGTTTGAAATCCTCAGACAGAAACAGAGAAACATTTCTCATTCCACATTCAAAGGTTCACAATATTCAAGCGCTGATGAATCAAGTGAGTAGATGTTGGATGTCATGTTTGGTTTGATGTTCTTGTTTGGAATTCCTCCCTTTCTCATAGCCTGTAAAAGGAGTTTATAAAATGAATCCTCGTAAGTACAGGACAGAAATTCTAAATAGACAATTCTGATGCTGTGGAACATCTTTTCCTCGCTTGTTCACTTATGGGCTGAAGGACCTCTTTCTGTGCTGTGTGACTCTATGACAGCAAGTCCAGTTAGCCCCAAGACCTCAGTGCCTGCTCACCCACATTGATTCCCAGTCACAACAAAAGCAGAAACTGCTGGAAACTCTCAGCAGGTCTGACAGCATCTGTGGACAGAGAATAGAGCCAACTTTTCGAGTCAGGATGACCCTTCATCAGATTTCAGCATCTGCAGTACTTTGTCATGATTTCCAGTCAAGCGGAATCTTGATTTTGAAATTATCAGTCTTATATCCAAATACCAGACACATTGATAGCTGAAATAATTTCCCACAGACAGAACAGCTTCTTTACACATTCAAAGGTCAATGATCTTGATGAATCGACTGAATCTAGATACAACGTTTTGAATTGTGAATTCTCTCCTCCGAGTATCCTGTAAATACATTATTGTCAGTCCAGGTTAGCAATCCACCATTTTCGGTTTTTATTTCAGATTTCTAGAACTCACAGAATTTTGCTTTTAACATAGAAATGCATAAAGCTCTGTCCTGCTGCTGGTATTGCCCCCTATAAAGATGGCAGCGTCCTAGCCGGAACATTGCCCCTTATAAAGATGGCAGCGCCCTTGCCGGAACATTGCCCCTTATAAAGATGGCGGCCGGCGAGCCCGGCCCGACACCGAGAGAACAACCGTCTCGGTCCAAATGGGGGACCGTTAGATTTTTACTCGAACTTTGCGAGCCGAGTCTGGTGGTAATGAAATCTCTCCACCCACCGGCTCCGTTCCCCATCCACACTCGGTGTTTTATTTCACCCGTTGCGAAAGCCACACGACCGCCTCGCCCTTCCGTCAAGCTGCAGCACCCGCACCGCGCATGCTCCAATCACAACCTAACAGTGCGCCTGCGCAGCAGCTCCCGCAGTGAATGCTGGGCAATGGCTCTGCCATTGGATTGTACCTTTGTGGACACAGATTGGAACAACAGGGACAAGACCATTCATCAGCAATTCACACACTGGTCATGTCTGCCATGTCCTTGGTTATTGGTCACATGTGGTCAGCACTGCTGCCTCACAGCGCCAGGGACCTGGGTTCAATTCCAGCCTCAGGTTACTGTGTGGAGTTTGCACATTCTCCCCGTGTCTGCGTGGGTTTCCTCCCACAGTCCAAAGATGTGCAGGTTAGGTGGATTAGCCATGATAAATTGCCCCTTTCATGTTGGGGCATGAGATTACAGGAATAGGGCCTGGATGGGATCGTTGTCGGTGCAGGCTTGATGGGCCGAATGGCCTCCTTCTGCACTATAGGGATTCTATGATTCTGTGTGTCAAATTTAGTGCTCTGAACATTGTATAATTAAAAAGTAAGCATGCAACCTATTTTGCCAACAGAAATCGAGTACAATGTTGGTAAATGTGAGGTCATCCATTTTGGTAGGAATAACAGCAAAATGGACTATTTTTTTTTATTGTCACATGTTTTAGCATACAATGAAAAGTATTGTTTCTTCTGCGCTATAAAGACAAAACATACCGTTCATAGAGAAGGAAATGAGAGAGCGCAGAATGCAGTGCCACAGCCACAGCTAGGGTGCAGAGAAAGACCAACCCAATGCAAGATAGGCCCACCCAAAAGTCCGACAGCAGCACGGGAAGAAGCTGCTCTCGAGTCGGTTGGCACGCGACCCCAAGACCTCTGCATCCCCCTCCCGATGGAAGAAGGTGGAAGAGAGAATGTCGGGGGTGCGCGGGGTCCCCAACCATGCATTTAAATGGTAATAAATTGCAGCAGGCTGCTGCGCAAAGGGACCTGGGTGTCCTTGTGCATGAATCACAAAAAGATGGTTTGTCAGAGCCACCGGATGATAGTGATTAAGGCACGCTGCCCTGGCTTTTCTTTGGTATCGGGATGATGGTCCTCTTCTAGAAGCAGGTAGGGACCTTAGATTGTTGTAATGAGAGGTTGAACATGTCTGTGAATACCCTTGCCAGCTGATCCACGCAGGACCTCAGTGCTCATTGGGGTACCCCGTCTGGGCCAGTTGCTTTCCATGGGTTGACTTTTGAGAAGGCTACTCTGATGTCTGCACTGGTGACCTAACATACAGAATCATTCGAGGCTTCTGGGATGGAGGGTGTGCTCTCGCTGACCTCTTGCTCACAACGGGCATAGAATGTGTTGAGCTCAGTGGGGAGGGGTGCATTGGAGCCGGTGATTTTACCTGCCTTAATCTCGTAGCCTTTTATGTCTTGCAGACCTTGCCATAGTCGACGGGAATCCATGTGGATAGCCTGGGATTCTAGCTTGATCCGGTACTGTCTTTTGGCATCTTTGATGGATCTTCATAGATCATATCTGGCTGTCTTGTATAGGTCAGTGTCGCCTGACATGAACGTCTCAGATCTAAACTTCAGCAGACAGTGGATATCCCTGTTCATCCATGGTTTCTGGTTGGGGAACACATGGATTTGCTTCTTTGGCACACAGTCTTCTACACGCTTACTAATGAGTCAGTTACTGTAGTGGAGGACTCATTCAGGCTGGTCACAGAGTTTTTAAATACTGACCAATCTACTGACTCTAAGCAGTCTAGTAGGAGATCATCCGATTCCTCAGACCAATATTGCACGACTTTCTTTGGCAGATTCTCCCATTTCAGTTTTTGCTTTTAAGCTGGGAGCAGGAGCACAGACTTGATTTTCCAAGGTGTGGGCTGGTGATAGAGCAGTAGGCATTTTTGATATTTGTATAGCAGTGGTCTAGGATGTTTGGGCCTCTGATGGAACAGGAGATGTGTTGCAGGTACCTTGGTAGAACACCCTTGAGCTTGGCCTGATTGAAGTTTCGGCTACGATGAACAAGGCCTCAGGACAAGGCCTCGTCTCAAGGCTATTTGTGGTGGTGTATATTTCATCCAATGCCGTCTTCACGCCTGCATGGGGTGGGACGTAAACTGCTGTCAGGCTAACAGAGGTGAACTCCCATGGAAGGTAGTCAGGGTGGCATTTTAGCGTCGGGTATTCTAGGCCCGGGGATCCAATGTAATGATAATACAGTCAATATCTCGTGCACCATAACCAAAGTTTGGGTCTCATTTGATAGCGAGTGAGTCATGGTCTATTGATATAATATATTCCAATTCTGTTATTTGTCACTCTGCCACTTACTATTTGACAATAACATGCCTGATATTAAAATGTTACTGCATTTTACAACTGCAGGTCCTGGGGCTGATTGGAATCTGGTGTAACAATGATAATCACAAAGATCGGTTCCAGTGTCGCTGAGGTCATTTTGCCTGCAGGTAACCTGACATTAAGGGAGACAAGAGGCCCAACAAATATTTGCTTGTAAGAGGAGGACAAGATGTAAGGGGGCAATGATAGTTTGAGGTTTGTGTGTTATGCTGAGTGTCACTGGGAGGTGAGTGGGAAAATAGGAATGCAAACATTATGGCAGAGACATGTGTTACTGACTCTACTTGACTGAGAGCTGTTATGCTCAAGGGGAGAATAATGAGGACATGGGGAACTCCAGAGATTTCTGATATTGAGGTGTACCTGTGAGAGGAACTGAAAATAATCAGTTCCTTCTCATGGTTATCTGCAATTCTTGAGTTACAGTCACATGGGAAACAGATCTGACAGCTCATCAAACCCAATGTTTTGATCTTCTGTTTGAGACACATTGTGACTGAAAAGATCAAATGTTAAAACCTCAGGAGAGAAACATTCAGAATGTCACAAAGACGAGTGAACTGTCAATTAATCCCATTTACCATCGTTCTGCCAAATTCCCTCTGCAAGTATTTATCCAATTCTCTTTGAAATTTACTATTAAATTGGGCAGCACGGTGGCTGGGCAACACGGCGGCACAGTGGTTAGCACTGCTGCTTCACAGCGCCGGGTTCAATTCCCGGCTTGAGTCACTGTGTGGAGTTTGCACGTTCTCCCCATGTCTGCGTGGGTTTTTCCGGGTGCTCCGGTTTCCTCCCACATTCTGAAAGACGTGCTAGTTAGATGCATTGACCCAAACAGGCGCCGGACTGTGGCGACACGGGGAATTTCACATAACTTCATTGCAGTGTTAATGTAAGTCTTACTTGTGACTAATAAACTTTACTTGAAATCTGCTTCTAGCACCTGTCAGTTTGTACATTCCAGATTGCATCAAATTATTGTGTAAAAAATCATCCTCATCACCCTCTCCAGTTAAGTTGTCAATTATGTTAAATCTCTGTATCCCCTCTGTGAACAGACTCTCCTGCACCTGGGAAACAGTTTCTTCCTATCGACAGACCCTCCAATACCTGGGAAATAGATTCTCTCCATCGAAAGACCCTTCTGCACCTGGGAAAGTTTCTCCCCATCGACAGACCCTTCTGCACCTGGGAAAGTTTCTCCCCATCGACAGACCCTCCTGCTTCTGGGAAACAGTTCCTCTCCATTGACACTATCATAAATCGTTTGTCATTTTAAACACCTCTATTAAACCTCCCCATCACGTACCCTGATCTAAGACAGAAAAGCCCATGTTTTTCCTGCCCTGAAGAATCATATGGACTCAAAATGTTAACTGTTTCTCTCTGACTTGCTGAGTTTTTCTGCTTTTTTCCCTGTTTTTCCTTCTATAATCAATCAGAAACCCTTCATGATGCTGAACATCTCGGTTAAATAGGAACACACAGAGACTGAGAGAGATACAGAGGAGAGACAGAAAGACAGAAACATTGAGAGAGATTTTAAAAAACAGAAAGATGAGGTGGTCAGAGATAAAAGCTGAGAAACAGAGGAAACAAGCAATACAGAGAGAATGATATACAATATAAGGGAGCAGGCTATCAGTCCCCAGCTATGGGGAGCAGAGGGAACTCAGTGACTGATCCACAAATACAGCTCGTTATATCCGGGAATGGAGACTCTGAACAGAAATAACAGACTCATTTGTAAATGTCACTGCAATGTGATCCTGTGTGACTCTGCCCTGTCTCTGTGGATGGATATAGGCCGCACTGATACATGTTCTCACCAGATTGTGGCCCCTGGATTTATTTTTTGCCCAGAAGTGAGATGTGCGGTTTGCAACCGGCAGCAGAGAAACAGGAAGTTGTATTTCCTGAGAGTGAAACAGGCGACATCAGTTTGAGATGTTATCACCGTGAATATTCTTCCTGTCTGTGAGGGTGAACTCACTCTGACAGCATCAAGAACAACCACACAGATTGCTGCCGCTCTCAGCATTACATTCATCTCCATTCCCATGTTAAACAATAAACAAAGATTATTTGGGTTTTTAACAGTCAATGAATTGGGAGATGGACTGAGGGTCATCACTGGGAGAGATGAGGGGAAATTATAGAAAGGAATGAGTTTCCCCCAAAGAGGGTGATCAGAAAATGAGAGTGAGTCAGGGCCTGTCAGAGGAAGTGGGAGAGAGAAGTGGGGAGACAATGGCCTCGTGGTATTATCGCTAGATGTTAATGCAGAAACTCAGCAAATTTTCTGGGGACCCAGATTCGAATACCGCCATGGCAGATGGTGGAATTTGAATTCAATTCAAAACATCTGGAATTAAGAATCGAGTGATGACCATGAAACCATTGTCAGAAAAACCCATCTGGTTCCTTCCTTTAGGGAAGGAAATCTGCTGTCTTTACCCGGTCTGGTCTACATGTGACTCCAGGGCCACAGCAATGTGGTTGACTCTCAGCTGCCCTCTGAACAAGGGCAACTAGGGATGGGTAATAAATGCTGGCCAGTCAGCGGCACCTGTGTCCCACATATGAATAAAAAAAACAGAGAGAGAAGATTGAGTCTCTGTAAATTCGATGTTGTCTCAGACAGAGAAGAGAGATTGAAGGTGTTTGGTGCTTTTTTAGAGAGAGATAACCAGAGAATAAAAAAATTAAGTGAGTTTCAGCACTATCTGACATAAAAAAGTTAAATGAATGAGTGTCTGAGAGAAAGATAGAGGTTAAGTGACTGAGACAGTATTTGAGAGAGAGGTAAGGGAGTGAAAGGAGCGTGTTTAATTGAGTGTAGAGGTGGAAGGTAAGTGAAATGAGTGTCTGAGAGGAGAGCGATGTTAAGTGAGTCAGTATCTGACAGAGAGGAGAGATATTAACTGAGTACCTGACAGAGAGGAGAGATATTGAGTATCTGACAGAGAGGAGAGATATTAAGTGAGTACCTGACAGAGAGGAGAGATATTAAGTGAGTATCTGACAGAGAGGAGAGATATTGAGTATCTGACAGAGAGGAGAGATATTAAGTGAGTACCTGACAGAGAGGAGAGATATTAAGTGAGTATCTGACAGAGAGGAGAGATATTGAGTATCTGACAGAGAGGAGAGATATTGAGTATCTGACAGAGAGGAGAGATATTGAGTATCTGACAGAGAGGAGAGATATTAAGTGAGTACCTGACAGAGAGGAGAGATATTGAGTATCTGACAGAGAGGAGAGATATTAAGTGAGTACCTGACAGAGGGGAGAGATATTAAGTGAGTATCTGACAGAGAGGAGAGATATTAAGTGAGTGAGAAGAGGTTCACACAACTGAGGATCACTGAGAATAATCCAAAATAAGGAGATCACCCAGAAAACTACCAATAGGAATCTTCAGCTGAACACATCATTCATTCTTAAAGGGACAGTTGGGGCTTGATGCTGTTCAGTTTCCAGTTAAAGGGACAGGCACAGCTTCACTCTTCTCTCTATTCTGTTTATAATGGTTAAAGGTTGATAGGAGTGAGGTTTATTTAAAAGGACAATGTGTGGGAAGCCTCATCAATAAAACTGGGAATTCTTGGACACGCTGTAGCTCCTTTTTATCTGGGAATCAAATTGTTGTCCAATTGTCCCAGCAGATAACAGGTTCCTTTGAACTCTCCAGCTGCTACTTTAATGCAGACTTTAACCAATTTATTTTAAACTGGTTTCTGTTCAATAAACTGGCACTGACACAAACACATTAAAATATTTTAGACTTTTCTGCATTTTCAGTCTGGAAATCTAATCCTGCCGTTTCACTCTCAGTCAGGAACAGATCCGAGTTTTGCACCAATCTCTGATTTAGCAGCATCCTACCAGCATTCACTGTTGTTCTTCCTGACTCTAAACACAGTTGTAAAGGAACTTCTGTTCCTGGTCTAGGAGCGCTGAAACATAGAAGGGAGCGACTGAGGTTCTTGCACATCTCAGGATTAAACCACACGGGTACTTTGCTGTCGTGAAGAGAGATGAGGAAGAGCAAAGTGCTGTTTGTCCCTCTCTGTGACCCTGAAGGACTGCGTCCTGTTTGCCATATGATCCTCCCCCGATTGTCCTTTCTGAGCTCCAGCCTGGTGATGTGGGGTCAGGTGGGAAAGACAAAAATCGACAACAATTTTAAAAAACAAAGCTGGTCTATTTCATATTTATTCAGAATATTAAACCTCAACGGATGAAGACTGTCAGAGTGAACACGATTCAGTCCTGGATATGATTAACAGCATCATTAAGAGTAGAATCCAAACCTTGCAGTCGTTTGTGAACTCGCTGGTGTGTTAGCAGGTGGGATGACTGAATAAATCCCTTTCCACAGACATTACAGGTGAACGGCCTCTCCCCAGTGTGAACTCGCTGGTGTTTCAGAAGATAAGATAAATGAGAAAATCCCTTCCCACAGACAGAGCAGGTAAATGGCCTCTCCGCACTGTGAACTTTCTGGTGTGTCAGCAGGTTGGATGACTGACTGAATCCCTTCCCACACACAGAGCAGGTGAACGGCCTCTCCCCAGTGTGAACTCGCTGGTGATTCAATAAGTTGGATGAACGAGTGAATCCCTTCCCACAGTCTGAGCAGGTGAAGGGCCTCTCCCCAGTGTGAATTCTCTGGTGGTTCAATAGGGCAGATGGACGGCTGAATCCCTTCCCACACACACAGCAGGTGAATGGCCTCTCCCCAGTGTGAGCATATTGGTGCGTTAGCAGATCCTTTTTATTTTTAAAGCTCTTCTCACAGTGGGAACAATTAAAAAGTTTGTTATCAGAGTGAACAAGTTGATGTGTCTGCAAGTGGGATGACTGAATGAATCCTTTCCCACACACAGAGCAGGTGAACGGTCTCTCCCCAGTGTGAATTCGTTGGTGTGTCAGCAGATCCTTTTTGCATTTAAAACTCTTCTCACAGTCAGAACATGTAAACATTCTCTCATCAGTGTGAACAAGTTGGTGTGTCACAATGTGGGATGAGCGAGTGAATCCCTTCCCACACACAGGGCAGGTGAACGGCCTCTCCCCAGTGTGAACCCGTTGGTGAGTCAGAAGGTTGTATGAATGGGTGAATCCCTTCCCACAGACGGAGCAGGTGAACGGTCTCTCCCCAGTGTGACTGCGCCGATGAACTTCCAGTTGTGATGGGAAACCGAATCCCTTCCCACAATCCACACATTTCCACGGTTTCTCCATGGTGCGGGTGTCCTTGTGTTTCTCCAGGTTGGATGATCAGTTCAAGCCTCATCCACACACACAACATACACGTAGTTTCACCCTGCTGTGAACTGTGATGTTTTTTCAGGCTGTGTAACTGGTTAAAGCTCTTTCCACATTCAGTTCACTGGAACACTCTCACTCGGGTGTGTGTTTGTCTCGATGCTTTTCCGGTCACACTGATGTTTAATTTCTTTGCCCACAGGCAGAACAGACAAATATTTCTCTTTCTATATTCAAAGACCAATGATATTCAGCTCCGAAGGAACTGAATGACTTTGTCAGATGTGATGTCCGGTTTGAATTTTCTGTCTGCCAATCTTTCACTTCCAATATCCTGTAAAAACAGTTTAGAAAAGTCATCACTGTCAGAACACGATAGAAACTCTGAACAGACAATTCTAGTTCGTCTGGAACATTTTTTCCTCTCTTGTTCCCCCAAATCTGTAAATCTCCGTCCCACACACTCTCCCTCCTCCCTGGGCTGAAATCCAAATCCATCTCACCATTTCTTTCCTCCACTCCCAGTTTTCTCCCTCCCTCTCCTCTGTCTGGGTTCAGTTCTCCAGCTCCTGTCTGCAGACTGACAATAAAACCAATGGGTCTTATTGGGGGTGTTGGGGCCTCCAGCGGGTGTTTGAGAATCCTCCCCGCCCACCTCCCAGGGTTTCCTTCCTTCCCAGAGATCAGAACCCTCATTGATCTGAGGCCAAAGTGTAACCTCTTATTTATTGTCCCCCTCCCCCATCCTCTGATGTGAACCATCCTCCAGTGGCTGAGCCAGGATGGGGCCGTTAACCTGGGCCTGTTCCCGGGAGGGAGGGAGGGAGGGAGAAGCCCCGCAGCTGCAAACCAGGGAGCTGACAATGATTCTGAAGGGTTTGCGGATCCACAAAGTGTTTCCAAATCCTCCCAGCCACCGCCTAACGCTGACTCCGCTTCTCCGGGACAAACAAGCGCCAAGGACAGCAATGACACTGCGCATGCTCCACATCACAATGCCCGGGAGCTGATTGACGCCAGCTCCGGACCAATAGGAAGAGGGGGCGGGACTGGAGGACCGAGCGGGAGCGGCTGGTCCTCCAACCAATCGGAGTGAATGAGGGGCCCGCCCGCAGATGGAAAAAACAGTCTGAATTTACTTCACCCCCCCCCCCCCATCCCTTTCAGGCACCGACCTTCTGATGATGAGGGCACCAGCCCAACCACTCAGTCCCTCGATGTTGAAACATGCCGTCCTCCCTCCCATAGATGGAAAGAAAAAAGAAAGAAAGTCACTCCGTGTCCTCTCTCCCTCCAGGGAGAGAGCACCCTCCAGTGGGCGGACGGACGGAAGACAGGCAGGCCGGACAGCAGGCAGGCAGGCAACAGCTCACCTTCCTCCCCCTTCCCACTTTCAGATGCTGGAATTAACAAATTAACATTCCTGCCCGGTTCTGACCCGGGGACCTTTCGCGTGTCAGGCAAACGTGACAACCACTTCACTACAGAAACAACCTCTCTGATGTTGGAGACAGGAGGAAGTTTCAGTCTGTCTGAAGCTCAATCTTCATTCACGCAAAGCCCGCGCTCTGATCAGCTGAAGGACCAGAGTCCTTCCGGTCCTTCAACTCTTCCTATTAATCAACACCTCAGAAGGTCAGGGGGCAGGATCTGCCCCGCAATTCGCAGCTTCCCCCTCCCTTGGACATGCGCAGTCCCGGGCCGGGGGGAGGGGGAGATCACCGAGCAGCTTCTCGCTCTGGCCGGAGCCGCCAGCCGGTTGCCTGGAAACCTTGGCTCGATGTGGTGCAGGGGGAGGGGAACAATGGGTGGGGGCGGGGCTCCCAGGTCTGTGCGCCCAGGCCTGAGCACTGGAACCCAGAGACGTCACCGCGGAGCAGAGTGATTCCTATTGGCTGATTCAGGCAGGACTCCATTGTGACATCACAAAGGGGAAGTTGGCCAATGATGATGTAATTTAAACAATGCCTGAGATCACTTCACTTCTTGGTCAGACCCCCTTTTCAGTCCAGTGCTACTTGGAGTTTACCGTCAATTCAACAACTATTGGGTTACAAGTCCCTCACAGTTCTGATCACAACTTCATGATAAAATAATTTAAATAATGCATGAGAACGCTTCTTACCGGACTACCTACCACTGGTCAGACCCCCTTTTTACAGATTCGGGAATCTCAGCCACTGAACACCAGCCGGTCCTGGAATAAGTTTCATTCTAACTCATTCTGAGTAAATATTCTCACCAGGTCCTCTGTCAGGACCCTGCTAAGCAGCTTTAATGGTTCATGATTGCAGAAACTGAGCAGTCACAGGAATGTGGTCAAGATAGTCCAGTCCCATAATGCCGCACATTTAATCTGCAGTCCTTCAGTTATAACAGAATATGTGGCTGTATGTAGCTGCCTCGGCCACGATCAGCGCCAACACTGCCTTCCTGAACTGCTATAATGCCGAAGGTGTAAGTACACCCACAGTGCTGTTAGGGAGGGATTTCCAGCTACACATTCCACACTTCCTCTCGACTGTGGGTGGATACGCGATTGAGACATTTCATTCAACTGCACTCAAGCTGAGTTATTCAAATCCCTTTATTGTACGGGACAATATATTCATGATTTCTTTAAAACAGAAATTAAACATTCCCATTTGATTTCAGGTATTAACATATTCTGTTAGTTTGTTCTTTATTGTCAATGTCAGGCTAGGGTTGTTCCCCTTGGAGCAAGGAGGTTGAGGGTAGATTTGATAGAGGTGGACAAGATTCTGACAGGTTTAGATAAGATGGACAAAGAAAAGCTGTTCCCATTAGCTGACGAGAGAAGGACGAGGGGGACACAGATTTATGGTTTTGGGTCAGAGAGGAAGGGGGGATGTGAGGAAGAATATTTTGATGCAGTGAATGGTAATGACCTGGAACTTGCTGCCTACGAGGGTGGAGGAAGTGGAGACAATAAACAATTACAAAGGAAATTGGATGGGCATCTGGGGGAGTTTCAAACAGAAATGCTGACTAAAAATCTCTGAACTTCCTAACACCCTGTCACTCTGTGATCCGTGTGAAATCTGAAACCAGGTATTCGCAACAAGACTCAAAGAGCATCAGCCCACTGGAGGCAAAGTCATGAGACCGGCCAGTCCAGCAGAAAGAAACCCTCCGACCCTCCCCATTGACCAACTGTGAGAATGAACAAAATGCAGTCCTGGATGTAATTGAGAGCAGAAACAATAACAGCAGAATCCAACCCCTGGAATCACTCATGAGCATTTTGGTGTCTCAGCAGGGCGGATGAAACTCTGAAACCCTTCCCACACTGAGAGCAGGTGAATGGTCTCTCCCCAGTGTGAACTCGCTGGTGTGTCCGCAGGGTGGATAATTGACTGAACCCCTTCCCACACTGAGAGCAGGTGAACGGTCTCTCCCCAGTATGAAGGCGCTGGTGCGTCTGCAGGTTAGATAATTGACTGAACCCCTTCCCGCACTGAGAGCAGGTGAACGGTCTCTCCCCAGTGTGAACTCGCTGGTGCTTCTGCAGGTTAGATAATTGACTGAACCCCTTCTCACACTGAGAGCAGGTGAACGGCCACTCCCCAGTGTGAACTCGCTGGTGAGTCCGCAGGGTGAATAAATCAGTGAATCCCTTCCCACACTGAGAGCAGGTGAACGGTCTCTCCCCAGTGTGAATTCGCTGGTGGGTCTCCAGCTTAGCTAATTGACTGAACCCCTTCCCACACATAGAGCAGGTGAAAGGCCACTCCCCAGTGTGAACTCGCTGGTGTCTCCGCAGAGTGGATAAATCAGTGAATCCCTTCCCACAATGAGAGCAGGTGAACGGTCTCTCCCCAGTGTGAATTCGCTGGTGCTTCTGCAGGTTAGATAATTGACTGAACCCCTTCTCACACTCAGAGCAGGTGAACGGCCACTCCCCAGTGTGAACTCGCTGGTGAGTCCGCAGGGTGAATAAATCAGTGAACCCCTTCTCACACTGAGAGCAGGTGAATGGTCTCTCCCCAGTGTGAACTCGCTGGTGCGTCTGCAGCTCAGCTAATTGACTGAACCCCTTCCCACACATAGAGCAGGTGAACGGCCACTCCCCAGTGTGAACTCGCTGGTGTCTCCGCAGGGTGGATAAATCAGTGAATCCCTTCCCACACTGAAAGCAGGTGAAAGGTCTCTCCCCTGTGTGAACTCGCTGGTGTCTCTGCAGGTTAGCTAAATGACTGAACCCTTTCTCACACTGAGAGCAGGTGAACGGCCTCTCCCCAGTGTGAACTCGCTGGTGTCTCTGCAGGTTAGCCAATTGACTGAACCCCTTCTCACACTGAGAGCAGGTGAACGGTCTCTCCCCAGTGTGAACTCGCTGGTGTGCCTGCAGGCTGGATGACCGAGTGAATCCCTTCCCACACTGAGAGCAAGTGAAGGGCCTCTCCCCAGTGTGAGCTCGCTGGTGTCTCTGCAGCTGGGATACCCGAGTGAATCCCTCCCCACACTGAGAGCAAGTAAATGGTCTCTCCCCAGTGTGGCTGTGCCGATGATCTTCCAGCTCTGATGGGGCTCTGTATCTCTTCCCACAGTCCCCACATTTCCATGGTTTCTCCATGGTGCAGGTGTTCTTTCCTTTCTCTTCAGTTGAACACTCGTCCACACACAGAACAGTCCCCCCACCCCCGCTGTGAATGGTGTGATATTTATTGCTGTGTAACTGGTTAAAGCTCTTGAGTCAATGCACTAGAACACACTCACTCCAGTGTTGCAGCGTGTTGGCACTTTTCCAGTCACACTGATGTTTGAAATCTTTTCAAGTCACCAGACCGGACAACCATTTCTCCTTGATTTAAAGGCCGATGATATTCAGGTCCCGAGGAATATGACTCTGTCAGATCTAGACACAACGTCTGAGATTTCGGTCTGTGATTCCTCTTTCAATTTCCTGTAAAACAAGTTTGCAGAGGTCATCAGTGTCAGTGCAGGATAGAAATTCAGAACAGACAATTCTAATTTCTATGGAACATTCTTTCCTCCCTCCAGACTCGAAACATTGGCTCTATTCTCTCTCTATTGGGGGGATAGCGTGGGAAATGATGCTGCGGTAGATCAGCCAATTCTCAATGAATGGTTGAGGCAGTTCGAGGGCTGAATGGCCAACCGCAGCTCCTGTTTCTTATGATTTGTGTGTGGTGGACAGGAAGCAGTGAGCATGGATCTGTCAATCAGCCTCAATCAGTACCTTCAGGAGAATTGGGAGGGTGAATATTAGATACAGCAGAGTAAGAATGGAGGGAGAGTGTGTGGGATCGAGATTCACAGCTTTGGGGATGAGAGAGGAAAGAATGTTCATTGGAAATTAGAATTGTCTGTTCTGAATTTCTATCCTGTGCTGACACTGATGATGTTTGTAAATTCCTTTTGCAGGATATCAGAAGGTGAAGATTTAAAGACGAATATCAAACCAAACCTCACATCAAAATCTAACATAGTCACTCAGTTCATTGGGACCTGAATATCATCAACCTTTGAATCTAGAATGGAAATGTTTCTCTGCTCTGTCTGCTTCAGGAGATTTTAAACATCAGTGTGACTGGAAAAGCACCGAGACACACACACACTGAAACATGAACACACCTGAGTGACTGTGGAAAGAACTTTAACCAGTTAAACAGCCTGAAAATACATTGCAGCAGAGAGACTGCACCCATGTTATGTTGTAACTGAACTGATTGTCAAGCTTGGAGAGTCACAAGGACACTCGCACCATGGAGAAATTGTGTAAATGTGGGGACTGTGGGAAAGGATTCAGGTTCCCATCTGCACTGGAAACTCATCGGCGCAGTCACACTGGAGAGAGACCATTCACCTGCTGTGTGTGTGGGAAGAGATTCACTCAGTTATCCCATTTACAAACACACCAGGGAGTTCACACTGGGGAGAGGCCATTCACCTGCTCTGTGTGTGGGAAAGGATTCACTCGGTTAAACAATCTGCTGACCGACCAGCGCATTCACACCGGGGAGAGACCGTTCACCTGCTGTGTGTGTGGGAAGGGATTCACTCAGTTGCCCAACCTGTTGAGCCACAAGGTCACTCACACCCAAGACAGACCCTTTAAATGCTCTGACTGTGGGAGTGGCTTCAAAAGCTCTCAAGAACTGATGGTCCACCAACCCATTCACACTGACGAGAGACTGGTTAGCTGCTCTCACTGCACAAAGAGGTTTAGGAGGTCATCCACGTGGCAGAGACACCAGCGACTTCACACCGGGGACAGACCGTTCACCTGCTCTGTGTGTGGGAAATGGATTCAATCGGTCATCCAACCTGCAGCGACACCAACAAGTTCACAAGTGATTGCAGGGGTTGGATTCTTTCTCTCTCAATCTTTCTCTCTCTCTCAGCAGATTCGATGAATGATTGAATCCCTTCCCACAAGTGGAGCATATGAACGGTCTCTCCCCGGTGTGACTGCGTCGATGAGATTCCACCCCAGATGGGGCTCTGAATCCCTTCCCACAGTCTCCACATTTCCATGGTTTCTCCATGGTGTCGGAGTCCTTGTGTCTCTCCACAATCAGTGCACTGGAACACTCTGATACGGGTGTGAGAATCTCAGTGCTTTTCCAGTCAAAACCTCTCCTTCCAATATCCACTGAAAGCAGTTTACAAAAATCATCACTGTCAGCACATGGTAGAAATTCAAAACAGACAATTGTAGTTTCTATGGAACATTCTTTAAATCTCCACCCACGCCCCTCACACATACACTCTCTCTCTCTCATTCCATTTAGCATTCTGCGGCACGGTGGCACAGTGGTTAGCACCATCAGCTCCAAGTTCCCCTCCAACTCACACACCATCCTGACTTGTCTGACATCCAGGACTAAGAGAACAGAAGTTTCACCCATATAAATACTGGGAAGTCTGAAGCCATTGTCTTCAGTCCCCACCACAAACTCCACTCCCTGTCGGAGCCGGAACCAGGCTGTTCACAACCATGGTGAAATATTTCACTCCAGGATGAGCTTCCAGCCACATCATCATCAAGACTGTCTATTTCCACCTCAGTGACATCGTCCGACGCCACCCCAGTCTCAACTCATTAGACCATAAGACACAGTAACAGAATTAGGCCACTCGGCCCATCGAGTCTGCTCCGCCATTCAATCATGGCTGATATTTTTCTCATCCCCATTCTCCTGCCTTTTCCCCATAACCCCTGATCCCCTCATTAATCAAGAACCTATCTATCTCTGTCTTAAAGACACTCAATGTCCTGACCTCCACAACCTTCTGCAGCAAAGAGTTCCACAGATTCACCACTCTCTGGCTGAAGAAATTCCTCCTCCTCTCTGTTTTAAAGGATCGGCCCTTTAGTCTGAGGTTGTGCCCTCTATTTCTAGCTGTTCCTACTAGTGGAAACATTCTCTCCACATCCACTCTATCCAGGCCTCGCAGTATCCTGTAAGTTTCAATAAGATCCCCCCTCATCCTTATAAACTCCAATGAGTACAGACCCAGAGTCTGAACTGTTCCTCATAGGACAAGCTCTTCATTCCAGGGATCATTCTTGTGAACCTCCTCTGGACCTTTTCCAAAGCCAGCACATCCTTCTTTAGATATGGGGACCATAACTGCTCACAATAGTCCAAATGGGGACTGACCAGAGCCTTCCGCAGCCTCAGAAATATATCCTTGCCCTTGTATTCTAGGCCTATCGACATGAATGCTAACATTGCATTTGCCTTCCTAACTGCCGACTGAACCTGCACGTTAACTTTAAGAGAATCTTGAACAATGACTTCCAAGTCCCTTTTTGTTTCTGATTTCCTAAGCATTTCCCCATTTAGAAAATACTTGTTGTCTCCATTCCTCCTTCCAAAGTGCAGAACCTCACACTTTTCCACATTGTATTCCATCTGCCGCTTCTTTGCCCACTCTCCTAACCTGTCCAAGTCCTTCTGCAGCCTCCCTGCTTCCTCGTTACTACCTCTCCCTCTACATATCTTTGTATCATCTGCAAACTTAGCAACAGTGCCTTCAGTTCCTTCCTCCAAATCGTTAATGTATATTGTGAAAAGTTGTGGTCCCAGCACTGACCCCTGAGGCACACCACTGGTCACCGGCTGCCATCCTGAGAAAGATCCCTTTATCCCCACTTCTGCCTTCTGCCAGTCAGCCAATCCTCTATCCATGCCAGGATTTCACCCTTAACACTATGGGCACTTAACGGATTTAACAGTTTCCTCTGCAGCACCTTGTCAAAGGCCTTCTGGAAATCTAAATAAATCAGGTCCACTAGTTCTCCTTTATCTAACTTCTTTGTTACCAGATACGATCTAAGGAGATCCATCAAAGATGCCAAAAGACAATACCGGACCAAGCTAGAGTCCCAGGCGAGCCACACCAACCCCCGCTGACTATGGCAAGGTCTGCAAGACATAACAGGCTACAAGATGAAGGCATGTAAAATCGCCGGCTCCAACGCTCCTCGCCCTGATGAGCTCAATGCATTCGTTTTGAGCAAGAGGTCAGCGAGAGCATGCCCTCCACCCTGGAAGCCCTGGATGAATCTGTATCTGGGGTCTCCATTGCAGATGTCAGAGCAGCTTTCTTGAAGGTCAACCCACAGAAAGCAACGGGCCCGGATGGGATACCCGGACGGGCACTCAGATCCTGCGCGTATCAGCTGATGGGGGTATTCACAGACATCTTCAACCTCTCTTTACAACAATCTGAGGTCCCTATCTGCTTCAAGAAGACTACCTTCATCCTGGTACCGAAGCAAAACCAAGCAGCGTGCCTTAATGACTATCGGCCGGTGGCTCTGATATTCATCATTATGAAGTGCTTCGAAAGGTCAGTCATGGCACAAATCAATTCCAGCCTCCCGGACTATCTGGATCCACTACAGTTTGCCTACCGCCGCAACAGGTCCACAGCAGACACCATTTCCCTGGCCCTGTACTCAACCCTGCAACACGTAGATTACAAGGACACCAATGTCAGACTCCTATTTGTTGACTACAGCTCAGCCTTCAACACTCTTCTTCCCATGAAACTCATCTCCAAACTCCGTGGCCTGGGTCTCGGCACCTCCCTCTGCAACTGGATCCTGAACTTCCTAACTCACAGACCACAATCAGTAAGGATAGTCAACAACACCTCCTCCACGATCGTCCTCAACACCGGTGCCCCACAAGGCTGTGTTCTCAGCCCCCTATTATACTCTTATACACCTATGACTGTGCGGCAAAATTCCCCTCCAATTCGATTTTCAAGTTTGCTGACGACACCCCAGTACTGGGTCGGATCTCAAACAATGATGAGACAGAGTACAGGAATGAGATAGAGAACCTGGTGAACTGGTGCGGCAACAATAATCCCTCCCTCAATGTCAACAAAACAAAGGAGATTGTCATCGACTTCAGGAAGCGTAAAGAAGAACATGCCCATGTCGACATCAATGGGGACGAAGTAGAAAGCGTCAAGAGCTTCAGGTTTTTAGGTGTCCGGATCACCAACAACCTGTCCTGGTCCCCCCATGTTGACACTATAGTTAAGAAAGCCCCACCAACGCCTCTACTTTCTCAGAAGACTAAGGAAATTTGGCATGTCAGCTACGACTCTCACCAACTTTTACAGATGCACCATAGAAAGCATTCTTTCTGGTTGTATCACAGCTTGGTATGGCTCCTGCTCTGCCCAAGACCACAAGGATCTACAAAAGGTCGTGAATGTGCCCAATCTATCATGCGAACCAGCCTCCCATCCATTGACTCTGTCTACACTTCCCGCCGCGTCGGCAAAGCAGCCGGCATAATTAAGGACCCCACGCACCCCGGACATTCTCTCTTCTACCTTCTTCCTTGAGGAAAAAGATACAAAAGTCTGAGGTCACGGACCAACCGACTTGAGAACAGCTTCTTCCCTGCTGCTGTCAGACTTTTGAATGGACTTAACTTGCATTAAGCTGATCTTTCTCTGCATCCTAGCTGTGACTGTAACACTACATTCTGCACTCTCTCATTTCCTTCTCTATGAACGGTATGTTTTGTCTGTATAGCGAGCAAGAAACAATACTTTTCACTGTATGATAATACATGTGACAATAATAAATTATTATTGGAGGACGCGGAAAGTCTGCAGAGAGATTTGGATAGGCTGAGCGAGTGGGCGAGGATCTGGCAGATGGAATAGACATTGGCAAATGTGAGAAAAATTACATTGTGCGACTGTGCAGAGGGACCTGGGGGTCCTTGTGCACGAATCGCAAAAACTCAGTCTGCAGCTACAGCAGGTAATCAAGGTGGTGAGTGGAATGTTGGCCTTTATCGCGAGGGGGATAGAATATAAAAGCAGGGAGGTCTTGATACAACTATACAAGGCACTGGTGAGGCCGCAACTGGAGTACTGTGGGCAGTTTTGGTCCCCTTGTTTGCGAAAGGATATATTGGCCTTGGAGGGAGTGCAGAGAAGATGCACCAGGTTGATACCAGAGATTAGGGGTGTAGCTTATGAGGAGAGATTGATCAGATTGGGTCTGTACTCGTTGGAGTTTAGAAGGCTGAGGGGTGATCTTCTCGAGACGTATAAGATAATGAAGGGGCTGGATAGGGTAGAGGTGGAGACATTCTTTCTACTTAGAAGGGAAACCAGAACTCGAGGGCACAGCCTCAAAATAAGTGGGGGCCGGTTTAGAACAGAGTTGAGGGGGAACTTCTTCTCTCAGAGGGTAGTGAATCTCTGGAATTCTCTGCCCATTGAAGTGGTGGAGGCTACCTCGTTGAATATGTTTAAATCATGGAGTAGATAGATTTCTGATCGCTAAGGGAATTAAGGGATATGGGGAGCAGGCGGGTAAGTGGAACTGATTCGCTTCAGATCAGGCATGATCTTGTTGAATGGCGGGGCAGGCTCGAGGGGCTAGATGGCCTACTCCTGCTCCTATTTCTTATGTTCTTAAATCGAATCAGATGGAGAAATTTCATTGGTCTGTGGAATTCTCTACCACAGAAAGCACTGGAGGCTGGGTCATTTCATAAAGATGTGGAGATGCCGGCATTGGACTTGGATAAACACAGTAAGAAGTTTAACAACACCAGGTTAAAGTCCAACAGGTTTATTTGGTAGCAAAAGCCACTTCCCGGTGTGGCTCTTTCTACCAAATAAACCTGTTGGACTTTAACCTGGTGTCATTTAATAAATTCAAGGCTGAGTTAGACTATTTTTTATCTGAGGGAGGCAGTCAGCATAATAGAATTAATCAGATGAGCCACGAGTTTATTGAATGACAGAGCAAGGTCAATGGGCTGAATGGCCTACTCCTGACGCTAACACACTGATGTTCTCAGGATGTCCACAGTCTCTGCAGCAGCTCCGTTCACCAGGGCCTGTCAATCAATCACACAATCATTTTCTCTCCTGGGGACCGGGACCCCGAAGCCCCGCCCCCTCTCTGTTGCGTCACCAAGAGGGCCACGCATGCGCTCCGCTCCTTGCTGGACCAAGATGGCGGCCATTAACCTGGGCCTGCTCCAAGAAAAAAATCCCCAAAGCAGCAAACCCGGGACCCGCAGGGTCTTATTCGGGCCTTCGGCTTTCAGCAAGTGTTTGTGAAGCCTCCGATCCCTCCCCACCCCGACTCCCGGCTAATTCCTCCCTCCGCCCCACTGATTCTCACCAGCTGAAGAAAAGCGTCTGCCGCACACAAGCATCCGAACAAGTGACACTGCGCATGCTCTAGATGCAGCATGGAGCCTGCGCACTGGTCTCTTGTGAAGTAAATCAGGCACTTTCAAACCCACGGGGAATGCTGGGTAACAACAGGGCCATTGAAAAACCAAATAGCAACAGAAAATGGATTTGTTACTAATTGAGATCAATTAATAAAAATATTAAAATAAATTATTGGTTTTAGTATTGTCACGTGTTAGTATATGGTGAAAAATATTGTTTCTCACGTGCTATACAGATAAATTGTGAATTCTGTGAATTGTGAATGTGTCTATTGTGAATGGGCACTCTGCTGTGCTCCATTTCTCGAAACCATGCACGCAGCACAGGAGCACAGTGGGTAGCACTGCTGCCTCACAGCACCAGGCACCCGGGTTCAATTCCGGCCTCGTTTCACTGTCCATATGGAATTTGCACGCTTTCCCTGTGTCTGCGTGGGTTTCGTCCGGTTTCCTCCCACACTCCAAAGATGTGTGAGTTAGGCTGATTGGCCCTGCTGAATTGCCCTATCGTGTCAGGGGACCAGAAGTTGTAATGTGCACAAAGAACAACAAAGAACAGTACAGTACAGGAAACAGGCCCTTCGGCCCTCCAAGCCCATGCCGCTCCTTGGTCCAACTAGACCAATCGTTTGTATCCCTCCATTCCCAGGCTCATGTGACTATCCAGGTAAGTCTTAAACGATGTCAGCGTGTCTGCCTCCACCACCCTACAGGACCTGGCTGGGATTGGTGTCAGTGCAGGTTCAATGAGTTAAATGGCCTCCTTCTGCAGTGTAGGTATGAAAATACTGCTATCGTCTGGAACAATGGAGAGTTTTTCAAGTTTTTTCCTTCTAGTTCCCCTGACTCTCATTCTCAGAAGATGCAGACACTGGCTGGGTTCAAAAATCAGAATTAGTAGTTCCTCTGTCATTACTACTTTATTTGTGATTATTACTTTGTTGTGTCTATTACTTGATTCCCTATGATGTGGAGATGCTGGCATTGGACTGGGGTGGGCACAGTAAAAAGTCTCACACTACCGGGTTAAAGTCCAACAGGTTTATTTGGAATCATGAGCTTCCAGAGCGCTGCTCCTTCATCAGGTGAGTGATGAAGGAGCAGCACTCCAAAAGCTCATGATGCCAAATAAACCTGTTAGACTTTAACTTGGTGTTGTGAGACTTGATTCCCTATGACAGTAGTATCATTACTAAAAATCCGCCGCAACAGTTAACACAGAAATCTGAGGGCATTGTCATCACAGCCTTTCAAACCATTAATAATAGAATCATCAGATATTCGGTTGTAATTCTCTCTATGAAAATCTCTCTGGCAAAATAAATATGGCTTCTCCACAGTAGAAAGGAAATCATTCACTCATCAATCCAAGCTCAGAATGCATGGGGATATTGCTGGTAAGTGTCCAGGACAAATTGCTATTTGTAAGATGAAGGTACATCAGCAGCAGGAGTTAGTGAAGAGGGTGATGGTAATAACTAGGCAAACTGACTCAGCAGGAAAGCTGCTCTAAAGGAGATTCCATAGGATCCACCCAAAACACAATCATTGGCACCAGTACGACAGATTCCAGTTAAACCTGACTGGTGTCGGTGCAGGTTCAATGAGTTAAATGGCCTCCTTCTGCAGTGTAGGTATGAAAATACTGCTATCTTCTGGAACAATGGAGAGTTTTTCAAGTTTTTTCCTTCTGACCCTGACGTGAGTATGGCCAAAGATACCACACACCATAGGAAAGCCTTTCCCTCATCCCTCATAGCAAGTAAGAACTCATCCATCCTACATGATGAGGTTTTCTGTCACAAGGATGTGATGTGTATCACAAAGATGGTTAAAACCTTTTTTAGTTACATGGAATACATACATTGTTGTTGGATCATAGCTTGGTATATTTCTGTTTTGAGTCCTCGATATTATATCCAGGTTGTGTATCTCACCAGGCTTCCACACCCCATCATTACTCTACAGACTCATGGCCAGTTTCTTCAGAATCTCCAACAAATCTTCACATTCCCCCTGCTACAGACAGTGGAAAAGATGGATCCTGCCCATCTCAACACCTCCAGGGAGAAACTCCCACACAGTACACTAACTGTTCAATGTGAAATGAAGTAATGTTAAAAACATTGTTATAAAATGAGGCCAGGTGGCAAATTGGGAAGGTACATTTGATGTTCCAGATAGATTGGGGAAAAGCAAAACTTATCTTAGCAAATTGGAAATGAGGGAAGGAAACACACCATGAAGGCCAGTGAAAAGGTCAGGAAACTGGATGGAGAATAAACGCAATGAAGTTACTGTGAAAATCCCCTAATCACCACACTCCACCGCTTGTTCGGGTACACTAAGGGAGAATTTAGCATGGCCAATGCACCAAACCAGCACATCTTTTTGGACTGTGGGAGGAAACCGGAGCACCCGGAGGAAACCCAAGCAGAAAAGGGGAGAACATGCAGATTCTGCAAACAGTGACCCTGATTTTATCAACAGGGACAAGATGTGGATGGTAGTCATGATCCTGGACTGTGTCCAGGCTGAAGTTCTGTTCTTGCCATACGATCCCCACGCAGATTGTCTTTCTGAGCTCCAGACAGGTGATAAACACTCTGGTGTCGATTTTGTCTTGCCATCCTATGTCTCAAAACAAAGCTGGATTATTTCACATTTATTCAAAATATTAAACTGTAGCAAAGTTAAAGTGGTGATTCGCATCAGAAAGAAAATTTGACTCTGAACAAACATGGTTCAATCCTGGATATGATTAAAAGCAGCAGTGACAGCTGAAGCCAATCTCTGCAGTCACTTGTGAACTTGCTGCTGTCAACACAGGTTAGAAGAATGGATGAATACTTTCCCACACATGGAGCCAGTGAATGACCTCTGCAGTGTCAATTAATTGGTGTTTCAGCACTTCACATCTGCTTTTAACTTTCTTCTCACATTCAGATCATTTAAAATGTCTTCTCACATTCAGATCATTTAAAATGACTCTTTTCAGTGTGAACAAGTTGATGTTCAGTGAGACAGTATGACTGAGCGAATCCCAGATTAGGGTTTGGAATACACGGCCTGAGAGTGTGATGGAGGCAGGTTCAGTTGATGCATTCAAAAGGGAATTAAGAATGTTCCCAATTGTGGGGGAGTCCAAACGTAGGGGTCGTAGTTTGAGGACAAGGGGTAAACCTTTTCGGACTGAGGTGAGGAGAAATTTCTTCACCCAGAGGGTGGTGAATGTGTGGAATTCCTGATCACAGAATGTAGTTGAGGCCAAAATGTTGTCTGATTTCAAGAAGAAATTAGATATAGCTCTCGGGGCCAAAGGCATCAAGGGATGTGGCGGGGGCGGGGGGGGGGGGGGGGGGTGGAGGTTAGATCAGGATATTGAATTCGATGATCAGCCATGATCAAATTGAATGGCACAGTAGGTTCGAAGGGCTGAATGGTCTACTCCTGCTTCTAGTTTCTATGTTATCTGAAAAGGAAGAATGTGCAGGATTACAGGGAGAAGGCGGGAGAATGGAATTAGGCGAGTTGTTCATTCGGAGAGCTGGTGCACACATGATGGGCCAAATGGCCTCCTTCTGCATCAAAACTATTTGGTGATTCTGGTGAAATCCTTAAAAACTGAAAATGCTGGAACAAAACTCAGCAGGTTCGGCAGCATCTGTGCAGAGAGAGAAACAGAGTTAACATTTCAGGTCTGTGACCTTTCCTGTGAACTGGGGAAAGTTAGAAATGTAACAGTTTTGGAGAAAGGGGCGGCTGGGACAGGGACTAAAGGAAGGTCTGTGAGAGGGTGGAAGACAGGAGAGATTGAATGAGAGAAAAGTGAATCACCCCCAGAGCCAAAGGGAATGGAGATGGAGCGAGAGAAGAAAGAGGGAAACAGAAGCTGTGCCTGGAGCAGGGGGGGCTGCCGACTGAAAGAAAGAAAAATGAAACAGTCAAAGAAAAAGAAACAGAACAGGCTGAGAGTTCACTCTCTGAAACTGTTGGACTGAATGTTGGGTCCAGAAGGCTGTAAAGTGTGGAGGGGATGGGTCAGTGGGAGGATCTTCTCCTGGACCTGCTCGAGACCCTGGTTAGAACAGTAATCCAGGATGGGTGGGGCTGAAGGGGGTGGCGGGGGTCACTCTGTCAGATCTTCTGTGGTCTTGTCTGTGCCCAGGTGACCCTGGAGAGGGAGATTCTATTGGGGGTTTGTTGCTGATTAGTTTGATTTAATCACAAGTTTGGGGAAACGAGAGGAAAGAATGTTCCAGAGAAACTGGAATTGTCTATTCTGAATTTCTATCCTGCACTGATAGTGACACTGACACTGTCAACTCTTTTTACAGGGGATTAGAAGGGGAGGATTTACTGATAGAAAACTCAGATCAAACATCTGACAGTCACTCATTTCATCAGGACCTGAATTTCACAGACGTTTGGCACAGAAGGCCATTTGGCCCATCGTGTCTGTGTCTGCTCCCCAAGTGAGCATTAAGGCATAGTGCCATTCTTCTGCCTTTTCCCCATGCTAGTGAATTTCATAAGCTATCCAGCTCTTTGCTCCCCCAAGAGACCAGATGACGATTTTCGGAGTCTAAAATTGCCCTTTATTCAAGTTATAGCAGGGCAAACTGGTTTCCACACACATGGCGACGGACTGCCAGAACAAAGGAATACTATTGCAATTATACCTTTAGGATCAACTACAGGTAATTAACATAGATTGAAATTGTACACTGATTTAAAGGTGCTCACTATCCAATCACAACTAATAGTTCTGATTACTTCATTTGTTTCCCACAGTGATGTTTAACCAATTACAGCAACTCTCCCCTTGCCTAATTGAAATATCCAATTATCAACAGGGCACGTACACATAGCTACATCATCAATAAACACATGTCTATGGTCCTTGACGATCTGGCACCCTGAGTGCTGACATATGACTTCTATCAAAACACTGCAGTCTTGGGCTGTTATCTGAAAGCAGTGATGTTGTAGTTACAGCCTCTTGTGGCCTATCAAAGCCCCCTTGTCTATTGTTTGTGCAGCTGTGCCTTGCAGCTCCAGCAGTTTCCCAGGAACTTTGCTGCATTGAATGATTTTTAACCCTTTCACCATCTATTAGTCCAGTGGACCTTCTCCGAACCATTTCTTACGCATTTACATCCTTTCTTAAATAAGGAGACCAATAATACTCCAGATGTGACCTCACCAGTGTTCTGTATAACCGAAGAATAACATCCCTTCTTTTGTAATTAATTCTCCTCACAATAAACAATAACATTCTATTAACTTTCCTGATTACTTGCTGTACCTGCCTTTTCTGATTCATGCACAAGGACACCCAGATCCCTCTAAATCTCTCACTGTTTAGACAATATTCTTTGTATTTATACTTCCTGCCAAAATGGACAATTTCGCATTTACCCACATTATACTACATTTGCCAGTTCTTTGCCCACTCACTTAACCTATGTCCCTTTGTAGCCTCCTCACATCCTCTTCACAACTTATTTTACTAATTATTTTATATCATCAGCAAATTTAGCAACCATACATTCAGTATCTTCATCCAAGTCATTCAAATAAATGGTAAAAAGATTCCAGCATTGAACCCAGTGGCACACCACTCATCACATCCAGCCAACTAGAAAAATACCTATTTATGCCAACTCTCTTCTTCCTGTTAGTCATAGAGTTATACAACACAGAAAAAGGCCATTCGACCCATCATTTCTATGCTGGTCAAAGACAAATCACCAAACTATTCTAATCCCATTTCCCAGAACTTGGACCGTAGCCTTGCATGTCTTGGTATCGCAAATGCACATCTAAATAAGCAACAAAGAAAATTACAGCACAGGAATAGGCCCTTCGGCCCTCCAAGCCTGCACCGACCATGTTGCCTCACTGAACTAAAACCCCCTACCCTTCCGGGGGTCATATCCCTCTCTTCCCATCCTATTCATGTATTTGTCCAGATGCCCCTTAAAAGTCACTATCATGTCTGCTTCCACTATCTCCCCTGGCAGCGAGTTCCAGGCACCCACCACCCTCTGAGTAAAAAAACTTGCCTCGTACATCTCCTTTAAACCTTGCCCCTTAAACCTATGCTCCCGAGTAATTTGACTCTTCCACCCTGGGAAACTAACTATCCATTCTGTCAATGCCCCTACTAATCTTGTAGACTTCTATCAGATCGCCCCTCAACCTCTGTCTTTCCAGTGAGAACAAACCAAGTTTCTCCAACCTCTCCTCATAGCTAATGCCCTCTATACCAGGCAACATCCTGGTAAATCTTTTCTGTACCCTCTCCAAAGCCGCCACATCTTTCTGGTAGCGTGGCGACCAGAATTGAACACTATATTCCAAGTGCGGTGTAACTAAGGTTCTATAAAGCTGCAACATGACTTGCCAATTTTTAAACTCAACACCCCAGCCGATGAAGGCAAGCATGCCGTATGCCTTCTTGACTACTTTCTCCACCTGCATTGCCACTTTCAGTGACCTGTGTATCTGTACACCCAGATCCCTCTGCCTATCAATACTCAATGGAAACAAATTAAAACATGCTACCATGCAAAGGGACCTGGGGGTCCTTGTGCATGAGACGCAAAAGCCCAGTCTGCAGGTACAACAGGTGATCAAGAAGGCAAATGGGATGTTGGCCTATATCGCGAGGGGGATAGAATATAAAAGCAGGGATGTCTTGATGCACCTGTACAGGGCATTGGTGAGGCCGCAGCTGGAATACTGTGTGCAGTATTGGTCCCCTTATATGAGGAAGGATATATTGGCATTGGAGGGAGTGCAGAGAAGGTTCACCAGGTTGATACCGGAGATGAGGGGTTTGGATTATGAGGAGAGGCTGAGGAGATTGGGTTTGTACTCGTTGGAGTTTAGAAGGATGAGGGGGGATCTTATGGAGACTTATAAGATAATGCGGGGGCTGGATAGGGTGGAGGCGGAGAGATTCTTTCCACTTAGTAAGGAAGTTAAAACTAGAGGACACAGCCTCAAAATAAAGGGGGGTCGGTTTAAGACAGAGTTGAGGAGGAACTTCTTCTCCCAGAGGGTGGTGAATCTCAAGAATTCTCTGCCCACTGAGGTGGTGGAGGCTACCTCGCTGAATATGTTTAAAGCGCGGATGGATGGATTCCTGATCGGTAAGGGAATTAAGGGTTATGGGGATCAGGCGGGTAAGTGGTACTGATCCACGTCAGATCAGCCATGATCTTATTGAATGGCGGGGCAGGCTTGAGGGGCTAGATGGCCTACTCCTGCTCCTATTTCTTATGTTCTTATGTTCTTATGTTCTGACGGTTTCTGCCATTTATTGTATATTTCCTGTCTTTATTAGACCTTCCAAAATGCATTACCTCACATTTGTCCAGATTAAACTCCATCTGCCATCTCTCTGCCCAAGTCTCCAACCGATGTATATCCTGCTGTATCCCCTGATGGTCCTCATCACTATCCGCAATTCCACCAAACCTTGTGTCGGCCGCAAACTTATCAAACCAGTTACGTTTTCCTCCAAATCATTTATATATATTACGAACAGCAAAGGTCCCAGCACTGATCCCTGAGGAACGCCATTTGTCACAGCCCTCCATTCAGAAACACACTCTTCCACTGGTACCCACTGTCTTCTTTGACCAAGCCAGTTTTGTATCCATCTTGCCAGCTCACCTCTGATCCCATGCGACTTCACCTTCTGCACAAGTCTGCCATGAGGGACCTTGTCAAAGGCCTTACTGAAGTCCATGTGGACAACATCCACTGCCCTACCCTCATCAATCATCTTCGTCACTTCCTCCAAAAACTCGATCAAATTAGTGAGACATGACCTCACCATCACAAAACCATGTTGCCTCTCACTAATACATCCACTTATTTCCAAGTGGGAGTAAATCCTGTCTCGAAGAATCCTGTCCAATAATTTCCCGATCACTGAAGTAAGGCTCACTGGCCTGCAATTACCTGGATTATTCTTGCTACCCTTCTTAGACAAAGGAACAACATTGGCTATTCTCCAATCCTCTGGGACCTCCCTGTAAAAAGTCTCACAACACCAGGTTAAAGTCCAACAGGTTTATTTGGTAGCAAAAGCCACTAGCTTTCGGAGCGCTCGCTGCTCCTTCGTCAGGTGAGTGGGAGATGTGTTCACAAACAGGGCATATAAAGACACAAACTCAATTTACAAAATAACGGTTGGAATGCAAGTCTTTACAGGTAATCAAGTCTCAAAGGCACAGAAAATGTGAGTGGAGAGAGCGTTAAGCACAGGTTAAAGAGATGTGTACTGTCTCCAGACAGGACAGTTAGTGTGATTTTGCAAGCCCAGGTAAGTCGTGGGGGTTACAGATAGTGTGACATGAACCCAAAATCCCGGTTGAGGCCGTCCTCATGTGTGTGGAACTTACCAAGCATTCTCCAATGCTTGGTAAGCGTTCCCCAAGGCAGCCTTCACGACACACAACAACGCAGAGTCGCTGAGCAGAGACTGATAGCCAAGTTCGCACACAAGAGGACTAACTGTCCTGGCTGGAGACAATACATATCTCTTTAACCTGTGCTTAACCCTCTCTCCACTCACATTGTCTGCACCTTTAAGACTTGATTACCTGTAAAGACTCGCATTCCAACCATTATTTTGTAAATTGAGTGTGTGTCTTTATATGCCCTGTTTGTGAACAGAACTCCCACTTACCTGATGAAGGAGCAGCACCGCAAAAGCTAGTGGCTTTTGTTACCAAATAAACCTGCTGGACTTTAACTTGGTGTTGTGAGACTTATTGTGTTTACCCCAGTCCAACACCGGCATCTCCACATTTTGGAAATATATCGCCGTTCCTTCACAGTCGCTGGGTCAAAATCCTGGAATTTCCTCCCTATCAGCAGGGTGGATGTACTTGCACAACATGGATGGCAGTGGGTTCAGGTCCCATACATCACAAAGGTAGACACTCCTGCGCCCCCTACAAACATGAGAGGCCATTCACCTGCTCTCAGTGTGGGAAGGAATTCACTCAGTGATCCCACCTGTTGAGACATCAGTGAGGTTACACTGGGGAGAAACCGTTCACCTGCTGAGTGTATAAAAAGGGTTCAGAATTTCATCCCAGCTGCTGAGGCACCAACAAGTTCACAGAGGTTGGATTCTGCTGTTATTGTTTCTGCTCTCAATTACATCCAGGACTGCATTTTGTTCATTCTCACAGTTGGTCAATGGGGAGGGTCGGAGGGTTTCTTTCTGCTGGACTGGCCGGTCTCACGACTTTGCCTCCAGTGGGCTGATGCTCTTTGAGTCTTGTTTCGAATACCTGGTTTCAGATTTCACGAGGATCACAGAGTGACAGGGTGTGAGGAAGTTCAGAGATATTTAGTCAGCATTTCTGTTTGAAACCTCCCAAATGCCCATCCAATTCCCTTTGTAATTGTTTATTGTCTCCACTTCCTCCACCCTCGTAGGCAGCGAGTTCCAGGTCATTACCATTCGCTGCATCAAAATATTCTTCCTCACATCCCTCCTGCATCTCTGACCCGAAACTTTAAATCTGTGACCCCCTCTCCTTCTCCCATCGGCTAATGGGAACAGCTTTTCTTTGTCCACCTTATCTAAACCTGTCAGAATCTTGTCCTTTGCTGCAAGGAGAACAACCCCAGCCTGACATTGACAATAAAGAACAAACTAACAGAATATGTTAATACCTGAAATCAAATGGGAATGTTTAATTTCTGTTTTAAAGATATTGTGAATATATTGTCCTGGACAATAAAGGAATTGGAATAACTCATCTTGGGAGTGGTTGAATGGAATATATCAATCTGGTATCCACCAACAGTTAGTGAAAGTCTGGAATGTGTAGCTGGAAATCTTTCCCTAATATCACTGTGGATGTACTTACACAATGTGGAGATGCCGGCGTTGGACTGGGGTAAACACAGTAAGAAGTCTGACAACAAGTTAAAGTCCAACAGGTTTATTTGGTAGCAAACGCCACTAGCTTTCGGAGCGCTGCTCCTTCGTCAGGTGAGTGGGAGTTCTGTTCACAAAACAGGATTTTTTATGATCAGAATTCCCACTCACCTGACGAAGGAGCAGCGCTCCGAAAGCTAGTGGCGTTTGCTACCAAATAAACCTGTTGGACTTTAACCTGGTGTTGTGAGACTTCTTATGGTGTACTTACACCTCAGGCATTGTAGCAGTTCAGGAAGGCAGTGTTGGGGTTGACCACGGCCGAGGCAGCTACATACAGCCACATATTCTGTTATAATTGAAGGACTGCAGATTGAATGTGAGGCATTATGGGACTGGACTATCTTGACCACATTCCTGTGACTGCTCAGTTTCTGCAATCATGAACCATTAAAGCTGCTTAGCAGGGCCCCAACAGAGGACCTGGTGAGAATATTTACTCAGAATGAGTTAGAATTAAACTTATTCCAGGATCGGCTGGTGTTCAGTGGCTGAGATACCCGAATCTGTGAACAGGAGGTCTGACCAATCAACAAACAGTGGCAGATAGTTGGTTAAGAAGTTAAAAAGCGTTCTCAGGCATTGTTTAAATTATTATATCCCAAATTTGTGATAAGAACTGTGAGGGACTTGTGACCTGATAGTCGGTGAAGTGACGGTATACTCCAAGTAGCACTGGACTGAAAAGCAGATCTCTGAGAGTAGATTCCAATGGTTGCAATCCGACCCAAGCATGGCCAGTGAAAAAGTCAGAGCTCGAGTGGGTACTGGACAGGTCTCTTACCTGCCATTTGGAACTAAGAACAAGAAACCTATTGATAAAATTATTAGAGAATACAGCTAATGTTTTGAGTCTGGAAGACATTTCATAACAGCTCTTATGAAGGGTCATTCATACTTGAAACATTGGCTCCACTCTGTCTCCACAGATGCTGCCAGATCTGCTGAGCTTTTCCAGTATTTTCTGTTGTTGTTTCAGATTCCAGCATCCGCAGTGTTTAACTTTTAAGATAAAATGATTAGTTCTGATTGGAACCCCCACCACCTTCCTGCAAAACAGAGGGAGTGGTGGCAAAAGGGGAAAAAGGATAAGGATGATAAAGAACATAAGAACATAAGAACATAAGAAATAGGAGCAGGAGTAGGCCATCTAGCCCCTCGAGCCTGCCCCGCCATTCAATAAGATCATGGCTGATCTGACGTGGATCAGTACCACTTACCCGCCTGATCCCCATAACCCTTAATTCCCTTACCGCTCAGGAATCCATCCATCCGCGCTTTAAACATATTCAGCGAGGTAGCCTCCACCACCTCAGTGGGCAGAGAATTCCAGAGATTCACCACCCTCTGGGAGAAGAAGTTCCTCCTCAACTCTGTCTTAAACCGACCCCCCTTTATTTTGAGGCTGTGTCCTCTAGTTTTAACTTCCTTACTAAGTGGAAAGAATCTCTCCGCCTCCACCCTATCCAGCCCCCGCATTATCTTATAAGTCTCCATAAGATCCCCCCTCATCCTTCTAAACTCCAACGAGTACAAACCCAATCTCCTCAGCCTCTCCTCATAATCCAAACCCCTCATCTCCGGTATCAACCTGGTGAACCTTCTCTGCACTCCCTCCAATGCCAATATATCCTTCCTCATATAAGGGGACCAATACTGCACACAGTATTCCAGCTGCGGCCTCACCAATGCCCTGTACAGGTGCATCAAGACATCCCTGCTTTTATATTCTATCCCCCTCGCAATATAGGCCAACATCCCATTTGCCTTCTTGATCACCTGTTGTACCTGCAGACTGGGCTTTTGCGTCTCATGCACAAGGACCCCCAGGTCCCTTTGCACGGTAGCATGTTTTAATTTGTTTCCATTGAGATAGTAATCCCATTTGTTATTATTTCCTCCAAAGTGTATAACTTCGCATTTCTCAATGTTATACTCCATTTGCCATATCCTCGCCCACTCACTCAGCCTGTCCAAATCTCTCTGCAGATCTTCTCCGTCCTCCACACGATTCACTTTTCCACTTATCTTTGTGTCGTCTGCAAACTTCGTTACCCTACACTCCGTCCCCTCCTCCAGATCATCTATATAAATGGTAAACAGTTGCGGCCCGAGTACCGATCCCTGCGGCACGCCACTAGTTACCTTCCTCCAACCGGAAAAACACCCATTTATTCCGACTCTTTGCTTCCTGTCGGATAGCCAGTCCCCAATCCACTTTAACACACTACCCCCAACTCCGTGTGCCCTAATCTTCTTCAGCAGCCTTTTATGGGGCACCTTATCAAACGCCTTTTGGAAATCCAAAAACACCGCATCCACCGGTTCTCCTCCATCAACCGCCCTAGTCACATCTTCATAAAAATCCAACATGTTCGTCAAGCACGACTTTCCCCTCATGAATCCATGCTGCGTCTGATTGATCGAACCATTTCTATCCAGATGCCCTGCTATCTCCTCTTTAATAATGGATTCCAGCATTTTCCCTACTACAGACGTTAAGCTGACCGGCCTATAGTTACCCGCCTTTTGTCTCCTTCCTTTTTTAAACAGCGGCGTAACATTAGCCGTTTTCCAATCAACCGGCACTACCCCAGAATGCAACGAGTTTTGATAAATAATCACTAACGCATCCACTATTACCTCTGACATTTCTTTCAATACCCTGGGATGCATTCCATCCGGACCCGGGGACTTGTCCACCTTCAGTCCCATTAGTCTACCCAGCACTGCCCCTCTGGTAACATTAATCGTATTAAGTATTTCTCCTGCTGCCAACCCTCTATCGTTAATATTTGGCAAACTATTTGTGTCCTCCACCGTGAAGACCGACACAAAAAACGTATTTAAAGACTCAGCCATATCCTCATTTCCCACTATTAACTCCCCCCTCTCGTCCTCCAAGGGTCCAACATTCACTCTAGCCACTCTATTCCTTTTTATATATTTATAAAAACTTTTACTATCATTTTTCATATTAATTGCTAGCCTAGCTTCATAGTCTATCCTTCCTTTCTTTATCGCTTTCTTAGTCTCTCTTTGTTGTTTCTTAAATTTTTCCCAATCACTTGTTTCTCCACTATTTTTGGCCACTCTGTACGCAGCTGTTTTTATTTTAATACTCTCCTTTATTTCCTTCGTTATCCACGGCTGGTTCTCCCTTTTCTTACAATCCTTGTTTTTTGCTGGAATATATTTTTGCTGAGAACTGAAAAGGATCTCCTTAAAAATCCTCCACTGTTCCTCAGCTATCCTACCTGCCAGCCTGCTCTCCCAGTCTACCTTAGCCAATTCATCCCTCATCCTATCATATTTCCCTCTGTTCAAACAGAGGACACTGGTTTGAGACCAAACTTTCTCCTCTTCCATCTGAATCAGAAATTCGACCATATTGTGGTCACTAGACCCAAGAGGGTCCTTCACAATAAGATCCTTAATTCTACCTACCTCGTTACACAATACCAGATCCAAAATAGCTCGTTCCCTCGTCGGTTCCGTAACATGCTGTTCAAGGAAACTATCCCGACAGCATTCTAAGAACTCTTCCTCCATTCCACCCTTACCGACTTGAGTCTGCCAGTCAATGTGCATGTTGAAGTCCCCCATGATTATTGCCGTTCCGTTTTTACACGCATCCCTTATCTGCTTGTTTATAGCCCTCCCTACCTCAACATTATTATTTGGAGGCCTATATACCACACCTACTAGTGTCTTTCTCCCTCTACTATTCCTCATCTCTACCCATAACGATTCCACGTTTTGTTCCTCAGAGCCTATGTCAACCCTCAGTACTACCCTGATATTATCTCTTATTAATAGCGCGACCCCACCACCTTTTCCTTCCTGTCTATTCTTCCTAAACGCCTGATACCCCTGGATATTCATCTCCCAGTCCTGGTCACCTTTCAGCCACGTTTCTGTAATGGCCACTAGATCGTACCCACTGGGTTCTGATTCTCTGAGCCCATGTAGAATTAACAAAATGAGTGAATCAGTTTATAAAGAACAGAAGTTACCCATCCCTAACAAAAACTGATCAAATAAAATAGGTTGAGGAATATAACAAAAAAATTAATAGATGAAGTTTAAAATCGTTTGTTTTGTTTTAAACTTGTGTAAAGTGATGTAATTGTGTGCCAAGTTTTTTCTGCTCACTCCCCACCTCTTTAGGCTCTGTCGAAAAGTTAACCCTTTCAGCAGACAGTTCATTTGTTTTCAAATCGCCCGAAAATTCATGTCTATTTTACTTTATAATTGAAGATTTATGGGAATTGGCTAAGATGAACTTTTGACATTTTTAAAGTATAAAAAAGTGATCTTGAGAAGGCAATTTGATAGAGAGAGGTGGAGGGAGAGATGTTTACAGAGAGGTGTGGAGAGCTGTTGGTTTTACAAGTTATCCATGTTTTTGGAGCGGTCACTTCATGTCCTGGTCTGAGAGGGATGGAGAGAAGTCTGTTCAATTGTTAATGTTAAACTTTCTCTATTAACTGTTAATCGACAATCTGTTTTTTATCTTTCTGACTTGCTACATTTTTAATGATTAATAAACTTTCTGAATTCACCATTTAAAGTATTCTTTCTTGCCATTTGGTTAAGACACTGGAACCTAGAACATAGAACAAAGAACATTACAGTGCAGTACAGGCCTTTCGGCCCTCGATGTTGCACCGACCAGTGAAACCAATCTAAAGCCCATCTAACCTACACTATTCCAATATCATCCATATGTTTATCCAATGACCATTTAAATGCCCTTAATGTTGGCGAGTCCACTACTGTTGCAGGCAGGGCATTCCACGCCCTTACTACTCTCTGAGTAAAGAACCTACCTCTGACATCTGTCCTATATCTATCACCCCTCAATTTAAAGCTATGTCCCCTTGTGTTAGCCATCACCATCTGAGGAAAAAGACTCTCACTGTCCACCCTATCTAATCCTCTGATCATCTTATATGCCTCTATTAAGTCACTTCTTAACCTTCTTCTCTCTAACGAAAACAGCCTCAAGTCCCTCAGCCTTTCCTCATAAGTCCTTCCCACCACACCAGGCAACATCCTGGTAAATCCCCTCTGCACCCTTTCCAATGCTTCCACATCCTTCCTATAATGCGGCGACCAGAACTGTACGCAATACTCCAAGTGCGGCCACACCAGAGTTTTGTACAGCTGCAACATGACCTCATGGCTCCGAAACTCAATCCCTCTACCAATAAAAGCTAACACACCGTATGCCTTCTTAACAACCCTGTCAACCTGGGTGCCAACTTTCAGGGATCTATGCACATGGACACCGAGATCTCTCTGCTCATCCACACTACCAAGTATCTTACCATTAGCCCAGTACCCTGTATTCCAGTTACTCCTTCCAAAGTGAATCATCTCACACTTTTCCGCGTTAACCTCCATTTGCCACCTCTCAGCCCAGCTCTGCAGCTTATCTATGTCCCTCTGTTGTTATTTTAAATCCTTGAATTGTTTGTGAATTTTTCCCTCATCTTCCCACATTTTAGTAACAAAACTCTTTTTACTTCTTTAACATTTTTTGTTCTTAGCTCTGACAAAGGGTCACCCAGACTCGAAACGTTGGCTCTATTCTCTCTCCACAGATGCTGTCAGCCCTGCTGAGATTTTCCAGCATTTACTGTTTTTATCTCAGTGACAAATGTTGATGTGTTTGCTCCGCACCCACAGGGCTCCATCTGTTTGCTCCGCACCCACAGGGCTCCATCTGTTTGCTCCGCACCCACAGGGCTCCATCTGTTTGCTCCGCACTCACAGGGCTCCATGTGTTTGCTCCGCACCCACAGGGCGCCATCTGTTTGCTCCGCACCCTCAGGGCTCCATCTGTTTGCTCCGCACCCACAGGGCTCCATCTGTTTGCTCCGCACCCACAGGGTGTTCTCACGTGAGATGATGGCATCTGTGTCGATGATCCGGCACGTCTTGCAGAGGTTGCTGTGGCAGGGTTGTGTGGTGTCTTGGACACGCGCATCTCCATTAAGGACGGTCACCTCAGCACCTCACTGTACCGCAAGCCCACGGATAACCTCACGATGCTCCACTTCTCCAGCTTCCACCCTAAACACGTTAAAGAAGCCATCCCCTACGAACAAGCCCTCCGTATACACAGGATCTGCTCGGATGAGGAGGATCGCAACAGACACCTCCAGACGCTGAAAGATGCCCTCATAAGAACAGGATATGGCGCTAGACTCATTGATCAACAGTTCCAACGCGCCACAGCGAAAAACCACACCGACCTCCTCAGAAGACAAACACGGGACACAGTGGACAGAGTACCCTTCGTTGTCCAGTACTTCCCCGGAGCGGAGAAGCTACGGCATCTCCTCCGGAGCCTTCAACATGTCATTGATGAAGACGAACATCTCGCCAAGGCCATCCCCACACCCCCACTTCTTGCCTTCAAACAACCGCACAACCTCAAACAGACCATTGTCCGCAGCAAACTACCCAGCCTTCAGGAGAACAGTGACCAAGACACCACACAACCCTGCCACAGCAACCTCTGCAAGACGTGCCGGATCATCGACACAGATGCCATCATCTCACGTGAGAACACCATCCACCAGGTACACGGTACATACTCTTGCAACTCGGCCAACGTTGTCTACCTGATACGCTGCAAGAAAGGATGTCCCGAGGCATGGTACATTGGGGAAACCATGCAGACGCTGCGACAACGGATGAATGAACACCGCTCGACAATCACCAGGCAAGACTGTTCTCTTCCTGTTGGGGAGCACTTCAGCGGTCACGGGCATTCGGCCTCTGATATTCGGGTAAGCGTTCTCCAAGGCGGCCTTCGCGACACACGACAGCGCAGAGTCGCTGAGCAGAAACTGATAGCCAAGTTCCGCACACACAAGGACGGCCTCAACCGGGATATTGGGTTCATGTCACACTATTTGTAACTCCTACAGTTGCGTGGACCTGCAGAGTTTCACTGGCTGTCTTGTCTGGAGACAATACACATCTTTTTAGCCTGTCTTGATGCTCTCTCCACTCCCATTGTTTTGTTTCTTAAAGACTGGATTAGTTGTAAGTATTCGCATTCCAACCATTATTCATGTAAATTGAGTCTGTGTCTTTATAAGTTCTGTTTGTGAACAGAATTCCCACTCACCTGAAGAAGGGGCTTAGAGCCTCGAAAGCTTGTGTGGCTTTTGCTACCAAATAAACCTGTTGGACTTTAACCTGGTGTTGTTAAACTTCTTACTGTATTCCAGGTCAACCCCGCCCCCGCCCAGGGACATGTTTATCTTCCATTGCAGGAATTTGTTCTTTATTTATTATTTCACAGGGCGTGGGCCTCAGTTGCGTTTATTTATGTAGGGGAATATTCACAGTCTAAAGTTGCTGAACTTAATGTTGAGTCCAGAAGGCTGTAATGTGCCCAATCGGAAGATGGGATGTTGTTCCTCCAGATTGCGTTGGGCAACACTGGGGCATTGCAACAGGCCAAGGACAGCGATGTGGGCATGAGAGCAAGATGCTGAGTTGAAATGGCAAGTGACTGGAAAGTGAAGGTCATGCTTGTGGACTGAGCAAAGGTGTTCTGCAAAGCAGTCACCCAGTCTGCGTTTAGTCTCCCCATCATAGAGGGGACGGCATTGGAATGCAGTAGACTAAATTGAAGGAGGTCCAAGTGAAACGCTGCTTCACCTGAAAGGAGTGTTAGGAGCGTTGGACAGGGAGGATGTAATGGGGAAGGTATTGCACCTACTGCAAATGCGTGGACAGGTAATGTGGGATGAGGGGTTGAGGGTGATGGAGGAGTGGACCAGGGTATCATGGAGAGAGCGGTCCCTGCAGAATGCTGACTGGGGTGGTGAGCGGATGTGTTTCATGGTGGCAGCATATTAGAGTTTGCAAAAATGACATGATAATCCTTTGAATGCGGGCACAGGTGTCATGAAAAGGAAAGACAAGGGGGGCACCTTTCACCTTAATCATACTGAGTGACAGAGCAGGCTTGATGGGGTGAATGGCCTGCTTCTGTTCCTATTTCTTACTATCTCTGAGTCCAAGACAGGAAGCAGTTAACAGAGATCTGCCCATCAGCAGAATTTCCAAGGTGTAGAATTACGTACAGCAGAGTGGGGATAGAGGGAGACTGTGTGGTGTGGAGATTAGCAGATTTTGAGGATTGAGGGTGGAAAGAATATTCCTTCGAAACTAGAATTGTCTGTTCAGAATTTCTATCGCAGACTGAGTGATTAATTTTGTAAACTCTCTTTACAGGTATTACAAGGGAAAGATTTTCAGATGCAAAACTCAAAACAAACATCTTGGCTTGAGTCACTCGATTATTCTTCAACCTTTGAATGTGGAAGTATAAATGTTTGTCTGTGGAAAAGATGTCAATCGTCAGTGTGACTGGAAAAGCACTGAGTTGCATAGCATGAAAAAACATCATACCGTTCACAGTGGAGAGAAGCTGTACACGTGTTGTGTGTGTGGACGAGGCTTCAACTGATCATCAAACAAGGATAAACAACAAGGACACCAGCACCATGGAGAAACCCTGGAAATGTGAGGTTTGTGGGAAAGGATTCCGTGCTCCCTGTGAGCTGGAAACTCATCAACGCAGTCACAGCGGAGAAAGGCCATTCACCTGCTCGATGTGTGGGAAAGGATTCATTGATTCATCCACCCTGCACAGACACCAGAGAGTTCACACTGGGAAGAGGCTGTTCACCTGCTCTGAATGTGGGAAAGGCTTCAGTGATTCATCCAACCTGCTGATACACCAGCGAGTTCACACTGGGGAGAGACCATTCACCTGCTCGGAGTGTGGGAAAGGATTCACACGGGCATCTGCTTTGAGGAATCACTAGAGCTTTCACACCAGTGAGGGACTGTTCACCTGTTCTGACTGTGGGAAGGGATTCGCTCACTCATCCCTCCTGCTGACACACCAACGCATTCACACCGGGGAGAGGCCGTTCAGCTGCTCTGACTGTGGGAGGGGATTCACTCAGTTATCAAGTCTGGTGAGACATCGACGCATTCACACCAGGGAGACTCCATTCACCTGCTCCGTGTGTGGGAAGGAATTCAGTCAGACTGACAGTCTGCTGGGACAACGAGGCACCCACACCAATGAGACACATTTTAAATGCTCTGACTGTGGGAGTTGCTTCATACAATCTGTGCTGCTGGACACTGAGGAGAGACCGTTCAGTTGCTCTCACTGCACAAAGAGCTTTAGAATGTCATACGATCTACTGAGACATCAGAGAGTTCACACCGGGGAGAAGCCATTCACCTGTTCTGACTGTGGGAAGGGATTCGGTGATTCATCCAACCTGCGGAGACACCAGCGCGTTCACACTGGGGAGAAGCCATTCACCTGCTCTCAGTGTGGGAAAAGATTCACTCAGTCATCCCACCTACAGACTCACCAGCGAGTTCACAATGGGGAGAGACCGTTCACCTGCTCCGTGTGTGAGAAAGGATTCAATGATTTATCCAACTTACTGACTCACCAACGATTTCATAACACAGAGATTCATTCACCTGCTGTGTGTGTGGGCAGGGATTCACTTGTTCATCCAAACTGCTGAGACACCAAGGCAGTTGCAGTGATTAGATGCTCTGTGGCTGTTAATCGCATCAATTGAGTGACCACATTTTAGGAAGGAGCACTGTGTACAGTTCTGGCCACCCTATCGTAGAAAGGACATTCTTAAGCTGGAAAGAGTGCAGGAAAGATTTACGAGGATGCTACCATGACTTGATGGTTTGAGTTATAAGGAGAGTCTGAATAGACTGGGAATTATTTTCTCTGGAGCGTAGGAGGCTGAGGGGTGATCTTATAGAGGTCTATAAAATAATGGGGGGTACAGGTCCGCTAGATAGTCAACATATTTTCCCAAAGGTAGGGGAGTCTAAAACTAGAGGGCATAGGTTTAAGGTGAGAGGGGAGAGATACAAAAGTGTCCAGAGGGGCAATTGTTTCACACAGAGGGTGGTGAGTGTCTGGAACAAGCTGCCAGAGGTAGTAGTAGAGGCGGTACAATTTTGTCTTTTAAAAAGCGATTAGACAGTTACGTGGGTAAGATGGGTTTAGAGGGATATGGGCCAAAGGCGGGCAATTGGGACTAGCTTAGTGGTTTAAAAAAAAGGGCCGGCATTGACAAGTTGGGCCGAAGGGCCTGTTTCCATGCTGTAAACCTCTATGACATAGAAAGGGAGACTAACAATGAGTTACTTAGGAGGTATATACTTGTAATGTTTCACTCTGAATAAATCTATTCCAAGTAAAGATTGGCTCCAGTTTCTTCCTTCACCGTAAGACTGTCAGGGTTCATAGATGGTCACAGAATTCTTGCTGAATGTTGGAAACTAAAGAAAAATAAAATTTTGGGCAGAAGATTACAATCCCAGCAGCTTTTGTGAGGAATGGCTGAAAGCGAGTGTGAATTGTCAGGGTCTGATTACCCGCCGATGTTCTCGGGGTCTGAATCAGTGGAAGAGTGAAGTGGAGATGTGGACACAGGTCACATCTCCACCAAGGAGGAAACAAGGTCTGGCCTTGGCATTGTCATTCCTTCATTAAAGAAAGCTGAATACCTTCTTTAAACCAACAGAGCTACACAATTCTTTTTATCAAAATGAACTTTATTGTATATAATTGTTTTAACTTAACACTTATTTATAACTGTATGTGTGCTGCATTCAGGGTTTACTTTTTACATCCCCCAGGTTCTGTCATAAGGCACAATCTGAAAGTTATTTATTTTTGTCTAAACCACAATGTACATAGAATCCCTACAGTGCAGAGGAGGCCATTCGGCCCAACGACTCTGCACCAACCCACAATCCCACCCAGGCCCTATCCCCATATATTTACCCTAGCTTGTCGCTAAGGGTCAGTTTATCATGGCCAATCCACCTAACCCGCACATCTTTGGACTGTGGAAGGAAACCAGAGCACCCGGAGGAAACCCACAAAGACATGGGGAGAATGTGCCAACTCCACACAGACAGTGACCCAAGCTGGGAATGTAACCCGGGTCCCGGGTGCTGTGAGGCAGCAGTGGTAACCACTGTGCCACCGTGCCGCCACTGTCCCACCGTGCCGCCACTGGGAGTGGGAGAGGCGGGCAGCGAGAGAGGCGGGCAGCGAGAGAGGCGGGCAGCGAGAGAGGCGGGCAGCGAGAGAGGCGGGCAGCGAGAGAGGCGGGCAGCGAGAGAGGCGGGCAGCGAGAGAGGCGGGGAGCGAGAGAGGCGGGGAGCGAGAGAGGCGGGGAGCGAGAGAGGCGGGGAGCGAGAGAGGCGGGGAGCGAGAGAGGCGGGGAGCGAGAGAGGCGGGGAGCGAGAGAGGCGGGGAGCGAGAGAGGCGGGGAGCGAGAGAGGCGGGGAGCGAGAGAGGCGGGGAGCGAGAGAGGCGGGGAGCGAGAGAGGCGGGGAGCGAGAGAGGCGGGGAGCGAGAGAGGCGGGGAGCGAGAGAGGCGGGGAGCGAGAGAGGCGGGGAGCGAGAGAGGCGGGGAGCGAGAGAGGCGGGGAGCGAGAGAGGCGGGGAGCGAGAGAGGCGGGGAGCGAGAGAGGCGGGGAGCGAGAGAGGCGGGGAGCGAGAGAGGCGGGGAGCGAGAGAGGCGGGGAGCGAGAGAGGCGGGGAGCGAGAGAGGCGGGGAGCGAGAGAGGCGGGGAGCGAGAGAGGCGGGGAGCGAGAGAGGCGGGGAGCGAGAGAGGCGGGGAGCGAGAGAGGCGGGGAGCGAGAGAGGCGGGGAGCGAGAGAGGCGGGGAGCGAGAGAGGCGGGGAGCGAGAGAGGCGGGGAGCGAGAGAGGCGGGGAGCGAGAGAGGCGGGGAGCGAGAGAGGCGGGGAGCGAGAGAGGCGGGGAGCGAGAGAGGCGGGGAGCGAGAGAGGCGGGGAGCGAGAGAGGCGGGGAGCGAGAGAGGCGGGGAGCGAGAGAGGCGGGGAGCGAGAGAGGCGGGGAGCGAGAGAGGCGGGGAGCGAGAGAGGCGGGGAGCGAGAGAGGCGGGGAGCGAGAGAGGCGGGGAGCGAGAGAGGCGGGGAGCGAGAGAGGCGGGGAGCGAGAGAGGCGGGGAGCGAGAGAGGCGGGGAGCGAGAGAGGCGGGGAGCGAGAGAGGCGGGGAGCGAGAGAGGCGGGGAGCGAGAGAGGCGGGGAGCGAGAGAGGCGGGGAGCGAGAGAGGCGGGGAGCGAGAGAGGCGGGGAGCGAGAGAGGCGGGGAGCGAGAGAGGCGGGGAGCGAGAGAGGCGGGGAGCGAGAGAGGCGGGGAGCGAGAGAGGCGGGGAGCGACAGAGGCGGGGAGCGACAGAGGCGGGGAGCGACAGAGGCGGGGAGCGACAGAGGCGGGGAGCGACAGAGGCGGGGAGCGACAGAGGCGGGGAGCGACAGAGGCGGGGAGCGACAGAGGCGGGGAGCGACAGAGGCGGGGAGCGACAGAGGCGGGGAGCGACAGAGGCGGGGAGCGACAGAGGCGGGGAGCGACAGAGGCGGGGAGCGACAGAGGCGGGGAGCGACAGAGGCGGGGAGCGACAGAGGCGGGGAGCGACAGAGGCGGGGAGCGACAGAGGCGGGGAGCGACAGAGGCGGGGAGCGAGAGAGGCGGGGAGCGAGAGAGGCGGGGAGCGACAGAGGCGGGGAGCGACAGAGGCGGGGAGCGACAGAGGCGGGGAGCGACAGAGGCGGGGAGCGACAGAGGCGGGGAGCGACAGAGGCGGGGAGCGACAGAGGCGGGGAGCGACAGAGGCGGGGAGCGACAGAGGCGGGGAGCGACAGAGGCGGGGAGCGACAGAGGCGGGGAGCGACAGAGGCGGGGAGCGACAGAGGCGGGGAGCGACAGAGGCGGGGAGCGACAGAGGCGGGGAGCGACAGAGGCGGGGAGCGACAGAGGCGGGGAGCGACAGAGGCGGGGAGCGACAGAGGCGGGGAGCGACAGAGGCGGGGAGCGACAGAGGCGGGGAGCGACAGAGGCGGGGAGCGACAGAGGCGGGGAGCGACAGAGGCGGGGAGCGACAGAGGCGGGGAGCGACAGAGGCGGGGAGCGACAGAGGCGGGGAGCGAGAGAGGCGGGGAGCGGGAAAGAGACACAGAGCGGGAAAGAGACACAGAGAGGGAAAGAGACACAGAGAGGGAAAGAGACACAGAGAGGGAAAGAGACACAGAGAGGGAAAGAGACACAGAGAGGGAAAGAGACACAGAGAGGGAAAGAGGGAGAAAGAGAGAGAGATAGAGAGACAGAGAGAGAGAGACAGAGACACAGAGATAGTCAGAGAGAGGGAGAGTCAGAGAGAGGCAGAGCCAGAGAGAGTGAGCGACAGAGAGAGAGAGAGAGAGAGCACAGCGAGAGAGAAAGGCAGGGAGAGAGAGACAGAGAGAGAAATTGAACATAGAAGTCAAGATATTCTGCTTCAGTTATACAGGGCGTTGCTGAAACTGCATCTTGAACACTGGGTGCAGTTTTTGTCTCCAATTAAACAAAGGATCGTAGAATCCCTACAGTACAGACAGAGGCCGTTCTGTCCATCGAGTCTGTACCAAACACCATCCCATCCAGGCCCTGTTCCCATAACCACTCTTGCTACTCCGCCTGACACTAAGGGTCAATTTAGCACAGCCAATCAACCTAACCCACACATCTTTGGACTGTGGGAGGAAACCGGAGCACCCGGATGAAACCCACACAGACACAGGGAGAATGTGCAAACTCCACACAGACAGCGACCCGAGGCTGGAATTGAACCTGGGTCCCTGGCGTTGTGAGGCAGCAGTGCTAACCACTGTGCTGCCGTGCTGTCCCATGTTATAAATACCATGGAAACAGTTCAGAGGAGATTTACTAGATTGATTCCCAATCCAGTAGTGTGAAATATTAACTCTGTTTCTCTCTCCATAAATGCTGCCAGACCTAATACATTTTTGCAGTTCTTTCTGTATTTATTTCAGGTCTACCTGTAATAGTAGGAAAGACACTGTTTACTATCCAGGATAAATAAATGTCCTTCATCAGCTTTTGTGGATCATTTCAGTGGAAATGTGCTCTCCCAGGTTCAAAGAGCATCAGCCCACTGGAAGCAAAGTTGTGAGACCGGCCAGTCCAGCAGAAAGAAACCGTCCGACCCTCCCACTTCACCAACTGTCAGAATGAACATGGTTCAGTCCTGGATGTGATTAACAGCAGCATCCAACTCCTGTCATCACTTGTGAACTCGTTGGTGTCTCCGCAGGCTGGATGACTGAGTGAATCCCTTCCCACACACACAGCAGGTGAACGGTCTCTCCCCAGTGTGAACTCGCTGGTGCTCCTGCAGGTTGGATGACGTTCTAAATCTCTTTGTGCAGTGAGAGCAGCTGAACGGTCTCTCCTCAGTGTGAATGCGCTGGTGTATAACCAGATCCCGAGAACTTTTGAAACCACTGCCACAGTCAGAGCATTTAAAGGGTCTCTCCTGGGTGTGAGTGAGATTGTGACTCAGCAGGCTGGATGAATGAGTGAATCCCTTCCCACACACAGAGCAGGTGAACGGTCTCTCCCTGGTGTGAATTCGCTGGTGCTCCCGCAGGTGGGATGATGTTCTAAATGTCTTTGTGCAGTGAGAGCAGCTGAACGGTCTCTCCCCAGTGTGAATCCGCTGGTGGATCGTCAGTTCCCGAGAGCTTTTGAAACCATTTCCACAGTCAGAGCATTTAAAGGGTCTCTCATTGCTGTGAGTGACTTTGTGCTTTGACAGATTGGATAACTGCATAAATCCTTTCCCACACACCAAGCAGATGAATGGTCTCTCTCCAGTGTGAACGCGCTGGTGTCTCTGCAGATCGGGTAAATGAGCGAATCCGTTCCCACACTCAAAGCAGATGAATGCTCTTTCTCCAGTGTGAACCAGCCGATGTCGCTGCAGATGATATAACCGAGTGAATCCCTTCCCGCACACAGAACAGGTGTGCGGCTTCTCTCCAGTGTGAATACGTCGATGAATTTGCAGCTCAGAGGGGGTTTTGCAACCCTTCCCACAGTCCCCACATTTCCACGGTTTCTCCATGGTGCAGGTGTCCTTGTGTTGCTCCAGGTTTGACCATCAGTTGAAGTCTCACACAGAACAAGATTATAGTGCCCTGCTGTGATGGTGCAATATTTTTTCAGGCTGTGTAACTGGGAGGCTCTTTCCACAGTCACTGCATGGGAAAATCTCAGTTGATTTTGTGTGTGTGTGTGTGTGTGTGTGTGTGTGTGTGTGTGTGTGTCAGTCCTGTTCCAGTCACACTGATGTTTAAAGACTGCTAAAGCCGATAGAACAGAGAAACATTTCTCCTTCTGCATTCAAAGACCCAAGATATTCAGGTCCCGATGAATTGAGTGACTCTGTCAGATGTTGATGTGATGTTTGGTTTGAGATTTCTGTCTGTAAAATCCTCAACTTCTGATGTCCTGTAAAAGGAGTTTACAAAGGTTATCACTGTCAGTACAGGATAGAAATTCAGAACAGACAGTTCTAGTTTCTATGGAACATTATTTCCTCTCTCATTCCCTAAGAGCTGTAAATCTCCATCCCACACACTCTCCCTCCATTCTCACTCTGCTGTATCTAATATTCACCCTCTGATTGAGGCTGATTGATAGATCCATGCTCACTGCTTCCTGTCCTGGACACAGAGAGCTGGAAACCTCCATGCAGGCTGCCAGACAGATATATGTCTATCTGACTGGACTAACAATGTGTGGAACATACCAACTGGATTCACTTCCTTTCCCTTCAGTTGCTGCAAGTCCCCAATATCCCCCAGAATGAGAAAAGAAATGGAAAGTGGGAGAAAAGAAAAAGTGTTTCACTCACAGATGTTGGCCTTTTTTAAGGTCAAACCAAATAAACAAACTCAAGTTAAATCAGGACAAAGTAAAAGGGGCAGCTCCCCAAAAGGAGGGGGAACAGCCCGAACAAAAATCAAAGTACAAAGGAAACTTAAAAACATCAAATCATAATGTGATTATCAGGGTCAATAATGCACCCCAACCCCTGCAGTGCCCAACGGGGGCGGAAGGCATCAAGCGCACCCATGGACATCGCATGTTCCCTCTCCAGGGACACCTGGCCGCGAACGTAGCCACGGTAGAGGGGCAGACAGTCAGGGTGGATGGCCCCCTCGATCGCCTGCTGCCTGGACCGATAAATGGCGCGCTTTGCCAGGCCCAGGAGCAGGTTCACAAGGAGGTCGCCATCCCGACCCGCCCCTCTCTGTGTGGGTTTCCTCCGGGTGCTCCAGTTTCCTCCCACAGTCCAAAGATGTGCGGGTTAGGTTGATTGGCTATGCTAAAAAAATTGCCCCTTAGTGTCCTGGGATGCGTAGGTTAGAGGGATTAGCGGGTAAAATATGTAGGGATATGGGGGTAGGGCCTGGGTGGGATTGTGGTCGGTGCAGACTCGATGGGCCGAATGGCCTCTTTCTGTGCTGTAGGGTTTCTATGATTCTATTGTCCCTCTGAAGACAGAGGTTCTGAACCAGCCCCTGAAACCACGCCCATTGTGACCCACCATCGACAGCAGCGCATGCGCTCTCCTTCCCCGTTGAAACAAGATGGCGGCCGATAACCGGGGCCTGTTCCCGAGATAAAAGCCTGGGAGCTGTAAACCCGGGACCTGCAGGGTCTTATTCGGGCCGTGCGGCCTACAGCGGGTGTTTGTGAAGCCAGAGCTCCCTCCCTACCCCGACTCCCGGCTCCATTTCTCCCGCAGCCCCACCGACTCACCCGTTAAAAAAAGCATCTCCCGCATTCATGGGGCTCTGGGCAAAGTGACATTGCGCACGCTCCAGATATAGCACCGCGCCTGCGCAATAGGCTCCTGTGGAATGAATAGGACACGTTCACACCCGCAGGGGCACCTGGGAATTAATGGCGTCATTGTCAATCAAAGACAATAATAGAAAATTATCTTGTGCAATTAAGATCAGTTAATTTTTAAAAATGCATTCCTCGGAATTTGTGCGCTGCCATTCTCTATTTCTAAAATTAATTTAAACTAGTGCTCTCCTGTGGGAATACCCCGAATTTTTAAAACTTTTCCCACTGGTTTCCTCTCCGAGAACCATAGAACCATAGAAAATTACAGCTCAGAAACAGGCCTTTTGGCCCTTCTTGTCTGTGCCGAACCATTTTATGCCTAGTCCCACTGACCTGCACTTGGAAAAATACCCGAAGCAATAATCATGCTCTTCGACCAACCAGCCTTCCTCTCTCTGCTCTCCTGAAGGTGCTCATACTGGTTGGGTAAATCCCACAGAGACTGGTTTCTTGCACTTTCTTTCTCCTGATGCTGACTATTCTGTTTTATGGAATGATACATCACAGATGGAAACCACTTGGCACATCCTGCCCAGTCGGGCTGTCTTTAAGATCTGTCCAATTAATCCCACAGCCCTGCTGGCAGAGTGAGAACAACATCTATTTATACTGCAGCAATGCAGGAGGTGAATGGAAAATGTTTTCCAGTTGCATTTCTCTCAGACACACTCACCCCTAGAAAGATAAATTGGCCTGTGTGCTAAGAACAAAGAAAATTGCAGCACAGGAACAGGCCCTTCGGCCCTCCAAGCCTGCACCAACCATACTGCCCGACTGAACTAAAACCCACTACCCTCCCAGGGACCATATCCCTCTATTCCCATCTCATTCATGTACTTGTCAAGACGCCGCTTAAAAGTCAAGACCGTATCTGCTTCCACTACTTCCCCCGGCAATGAATACCAGGCACCCACCACTCTCTGTGTAAAACATCTGCCTCGTACATCTCTTTTAAACTTTACCCCACCTTAAACCTATTCCCCACAGTAATTGACTCTTCCACCTGGGAAAAAGCTTCTGACAATCCACTCTTTCCATGCCTCTCATAATCTTGTAGACTTCTATCAGGTCTCCCCTCAACCTCCATCGCTCAAGTGAGAACAAACCAAATTTCTCCAACCTCTCCTCATAGCTAATGCCATCCATACCAGGCAACATCCTGGTAAATCTTTTCTGGACCCTCTCCAAAGCCTTTCTTCTGGTAGTGTGGCGACCAGATTTGAACACTATATTCCAAGTGCGGCCTAACTAAGGTTCTATAAAGCTGCAACATGACTTGCCAATTTTTAAACTCAATCCCCCAGCCGATGAAGGTAAGCATGCCGTATACCTTCTTGACGACCTTCTCCATCTGCATTGCCACTTTCAGTAATCTGTGTACCTGTACACCCAGATCCCTCTGCCTATCAATATTGTTAAAGGTTCTGCCATTTACTGTATATTTCCTATCTGTATTAGACCTTCCAATCTGCATTACCTCACATTTGTCCGGATTAAACTCCATCTGCCATCACTCCACCCAAGTCTCCAACTGGTCTATATCCTGCTGTATCCTCTGATGGTCCTCATCGCTATCCGCAAATCCACCAACCTTTGTGTCGTCCGCAAACGTACCTATCAATCCAGTTACATTTTCCTCCAAATCATTTATATATATTATATATATCCTGTGTGAATTCGCTGTTGTGTCCAAAGACTGGATGGCCCAGCAAAATCCTTCCCACACAAGGAGCAGGTGAACAATCTCTCCCCAGTGTGAACTCGCTGATGTGCACTGAGGTTGGATGAACATGAGAACCCCTTTCCACAGGTGGAGCAGCTGAACGGCCTCTCCTCAATGTGAATTTGCTGGTGTAACAGCAGGTGGGATGAGATAGTGAATCCTTTCCCAAACACAGAACAGATGGCCTCTCTCCAGTGTGACTGAGTCTATGGTTTTCCAGCAAGTACAGATAATTGAATCCTTTATCACAATCATCACATTTCCATGGTTTCTCCATTTTCCCAGCCCCAATGTGACCGTGTCGATGGGTTTCCAATTGAATCCTTTACCACAATCCTCACATTTCCACGGTTTGTCCATGGTGCTGGTGTCCTTCTGTCTCTCCAGGTTGGATGATTAGTTGAAGCCTCATCCACATACAGACCATGGTGTGATGTTTTTCAGGCTATGTAACTGGTTAAAGCTCTAGCCACAGTCAGTTCACTGGAGCGCTCTCACTTGGGTGTGTGTGTGTCTCAGTTCCTTTTCTGTCACATTGAATTTCGAAATTTTCTTCCACTGACAAAACAGGGAATGATTTATCCCTCCACTGTCAAAAGCAATCATATTTAGGTCATGATGAATCGAATGGCTCTGTCAGACTTTGATGTGAAGTTTAGTTTGAGTTTCCTGTCTGTGAATCTTCCTCTTCTAGTTCCCTGCACAACGAGTTTTTAAAAACTGCTTCAGAACAGACAATTTCAGTTTCCACGAAACATTTCTCTGTCTCATTTATCTTGAGCTGTAATCCCCATCTCACACACTCTCTCTTGTCCCTGAGCTGAAATCAAACTCATTGCCCCATCTCCACTCTGAGCCCAGCTCCCTCTCCCTCCAGCTGGATTCAGTCCTGCAGGCCATGTGCAGATTGAGAGTACAATCAAGGAGTCAATTATTTTCCTTCCAAGTCAGGGGACGTGCAGCCCCACTGACTCTGTTGTTACCACAATGGGCACACGTGCTCTGCTCACCAATGAAACACCATAATGACCATTAACATCGGCCTGTTCCTTGGAAAAGCTCCATTTTATTTGTGCCACAACAGCAGCGGAATTACCTCCTGCACAGGAACAAAGGTATCATCAGTCACAGAAAATAATTGCAGCTGGTGTCTCAAACCTCATTTTACCATTTGCTCCCAGACATTCTCAATTCAATTTTGAAATGCAAACTGAAATCTGGCAAAGTGGGGTAAATTAAACACATTTCAATGGTCATTTTCAGAATGACTATTTCCGAGAATTAATTCCCAAGTCAGTCAATTAAAATTCTCATCAGCAATGTCGGCGGCACAGTGGTTAGCACTGCTGCCTCACAGCTCCAGGGACCTGGGTTCGATTCCCAACTTGGGTCACTGTCCGTGTGGAGTCTGCCCGTTTTCCCCATGTCTGCGTGGGTTTTGTCCAGATGCTCCGGTTTCCTCCCATCGTCCAAAGATATGCCAGTTAGGTGCATTGGCCATGCTAAATTGCCCCTTAGTGTCCTGGGATGAGTAGGTGAGATGGATTAGCAGGTTACATATGTGGGGTTCTGGGAATACGGCCGAGGTGGGATTGTTGTCAGTGCAGACTTGACGGGCCGAATAACCTCCGTCAGCACTGTAGGGATCCTATGAAATACATTGGGAGAATTGTTGTTTCAATGGGTATTTTCACAAATGCTATAAAATGATTTTTCAAAACAAATTAATATTTTCTTCAACAGATCATTAATAAATAAAAAGTATTTAATAAAACAACCACCCAGTGTGGGGTTCAGGATTCTAACTCAGGGTTTCTGAGCTCCAGGAACCACGAACTGAACCAGCCGGGAATTGTCTCCACAAAACTTCCCCAACTCCCTCCCGGGAAAAAGCTGCAAACCCGGGAGCTGCAGCTTTTTACTGGGGGTGTTGGGGCCTCCAGCGGGTGTTTGTGAATCCTCCCCGCCCACCTCCCAGGGTTTCCTTCCTTCCCAGAGATCAGAGTCCTCATTGATTTGAGGCCAAAGTGTAACCTCTTATTTATTGTCCCCCTCCCCCATCCTCTGATGTGAACCATCCTCCAGTGGCTGAGCCAGGATGGGGCCGTTAACCTGGGCCTGTTCCCGGGAGGGAGGGAGGGAGAAGCCCCGCAGCTGCAAACCAGGGAGCTGACAATGATTCTGAAGGGTTTGCGGATCCACAAAGTGTTTCCAAATCCTCCCAGCCACCGCCTAACGCTGACTCCGCTTCTCCGGGACAAACAAGCGCCAAGGACAGCAATGACACTGCGCATGCTCCACATCACAATGCCCGGGGACTGATTGACGGCAGCTCCGGACCAATAGGAAGAGGGGGCGGGGCTGGAGGACTGCGCGGGAGCGGCTGGTCCTCCGACCAATCAGAGTGAATGAGGGGCGGGACCTGAAGCATGCGCAGTGCGGGTAATGGCGACGGACAGACGGATGGTTTTAACTTGGAAGCGAGATCAATACGAGGTAGGGGGCGGCGCGCGGGGAATGATAAATGTGGCGGGTGGAGAGGCTTTGTAAACATCTGCAAACCCAAACCCCGGAAATGAACTTCCCGGTCCCCCCCTTTGTACCAAATGGAGCGGCAGCTTGTAGTGTTAGACCCGGGCTGACTGCCGCCATTGAGGCTGCATGTGGGAGGCCGGCAGGGATTGTGATCGGAGAGTGAAGCCCTGACGTCACAATGGAATGGGTGACAGTGTGACGTCACAATGGAATGGGTGGGAGTGTGACGTCACAATGGAATGGGTGAGAGTGTGACGTCACAATGGAGTGGGTGAGGGTTCCAGATGAGCTGAGACTGGGCTGGAGTCGGGCGATGGCACTGACATGTGACCCGGTGGCACAGTGGTTAGTGCAGCTGCCTAACAGCGCCAGGGACCCGGGTTCAATTCCAGCCTCGGGTCACTGTCTGTGCAGAGTTTCTACATTCTCCCCGTGTCTGTGTGGGTTTCCTCCGGGTGTTCCCGTTTCCTTCCACAGTCCAAAGATGTGCCGGTTAGACGGATTGGCCATGATAAATTGCCACTTGGTATCAGGGGGATTAACAGGTAAATATGTGGATAGGGCCTGGATGGGATTGTTGTCGGTGCAGGGTCGATGGGCTGAATGGCCTCCTTCTACACTGTACTTTATTATTCATTATTATTAATTAATTACTATTCATGCTTCTATGAATGAAAGTGGTCTTGATGATGATGTGACATGTGGCTGGAAGCTCATCTTGGGATGAACTATTTCACCCTGGTTGTGAACAGCCTGGTTCAGCCTCAGACAGTTGCCAGGAGGAGAGATAAAGTTGTTGGCGAGGGAGTGGAGTTTGTAGTGGGGACTGAACACAATGGGTTCAGTCTTCCCAGTATTTATATGAAATAAATTTCTGTTCTTTCAGTACTGGATGTCAGACAAGTCAGGATGGTGTGTGGGTTGGAGAGGAACTTGGAGCTGATGGTGTTCACAGGGTTTGGAAATTCTGTCAAAGTTCCTGTTGAGTTGTCGATGTATAAAATCTCTCTCCTCACCTCCGGCCTCTCCTACTTGTCTCTGTTTCCACTCAGAGTGTGAAGATGCCGGCATTGGACTGGGGTAAGCACAGTAAGTAATCTCACAACACCAGGTTAAAATCCAACAGGTTAATTGAGTAGCATAAGCCACAGGCTTTCGGAGCGCTGCCCCTTCATCAGGTGAGTGGGAGTCTGTTCACAAACAGGGCATATAAAGACACAAACTCAATTTACAAGATAATGGTTGGAATGCGAATTTACAGGTAATCAAGTCTTAAAGGCACAGACAATGTGAGTGGAGAGAGGGTTAAGCACAGGTTAAAGTGATGTGTATTGTGTCCAGCCAGGACAGTTGGTGAGATTTTGCAAGTCCAGGCAAGTCGTGGGGGTTACAGATAGTGTGACATGAACCCAAGATCCCGGTTGAGGCCGTCCTCATGTGTGATTGACAGATCCATGCTCACTGCTCCTGTCCTGGACGCAGAGAGCTGAAAATTTCCATGCAGGCTGCCAGACAGATAAATGTCTACATTACTGGAGTAAAAATGTGTGGTATATACAGACCGAATTCACTTCATTCCCTTCATTTGCTGCAAGTCCCCAATTTCCCCCAGAATGAGAAAAGAAATGGAAAGGGGGAAACATTGATTTCCTCCCAGATGTTGCCCAGAGGCGGAAGTTTCACTCTGAAGCTCATTGGCCAACGTCTGCATTGTGACGTCACGATAGAGCCGTGCCTGAATCAGCCAATACGAATCTCTCTGCTCCGCGGTGATGTCTCCGGATTCCAGTGCTCAGGCCCGGGTGCGCGGACCCGGGAGCCCCGCCCCCACCCATTGTTCCCCTCCCCCTGCACCACATCGAGCCAAGGTTTCCAGGCAACCGGCTGACGGCTCCGGCTGGAGCGAGAAGCCGCTCGGTGAGCTCCCCCTCCCCCCGGCCCGGGACTGTGCATGTGCGAGGGAGAGGGGAAGCTGCGCATGTGTGGGGGAGAACCCACCCTCTGATCTTCATGCTGAGGTGTTGACCAATGGGAAGAGTTGGAGGACCGGAAGGACTCTGGTCTTCCAGCTAATCTGAGCGCGGGCTTTGTGTGAATGAAGATTGATCTTCAGACAGACTCAAACTTCCTACCCTTAAAAGAGGCCAACATTTGTGAGTGAAACACTTTCTTTTCAACCCCCTTTCCATTTCTTTTCTCATTCTGGGGGAAATTGGGGACTTGCAGCAACTGAAGGGAAAGGAAGTGAACCCAGGGAGGGTGCAGACTCTGGAAAGGTTGGCCCAGGTCTCTCTCTCTTTTCAGCTTTTCGGGAATGAGAGAGGAAAGAATGTTTCAACGAAATTGTCTGTTCTGAATTTCTGTCCTGTACTGACACTGATGACTTTTGTAAACTCATTTTACAGGACATTGAAAGAGGAATCACAGGCTGAAATCTCAAACGTCACGTCTAGATCTGATAGAGTCACATTCCTTGGGAGCTGAATATCATCGGACTTTGAATCCAGAAGGAGAAATGATTGTCCAGTCTGTCGATTTGAAAAGATTTGAAATGTCAGTGTGAGTGAAAAAGCATCAACACACTGCCACACTCGAGTGAGTGTGTTCCAATGCACTGACTAAAGAGCTTTAACCAGTTACACAGTCTGAATAAATATCACACCATTCACAGCAGGTAGAGACTGTAATCTTGTTCTGTGTGTGGACGAAGTTTCAACTAATTGTCCACTCAAGAGAGCGGTAAGGACACCTGCACCATGGAGAAACCATGGAAATGTGTGGACTGTGGGAAGGGATACGGAACCCCATCAGAGCTGGAAACTCATCGGCGCAGCCACACTGGAGAGAGGCCGTTCATCTGCTCTCCGTGTGGGAAGGGATTCAGTCAGGTTTCCAACCTGCAGAGACACCAGCGAGTTCACACTGGGGAGAGGCCATTCACCTGCTCTCAGTGTGGGGAGGGATTCACTCAGTCATCTCACCTGCAGAGACACCAGCGAGTTCACACTGGAGAGAGGCCATTTACCTGCTCTCAGTGTGGGAAGGGATTCACTCGGTTATCAAGCCTGCAGATACACCAGCGAGTTCACACTGGAGAGAGGCCGTTCACCTGCTCTCAGTGTGAGAAGGAATTCACTTATTTATCCAGACTGCAGTCACACCAGCGAGTTCACACTGGGGAGAGGCCATACACCTGCTCGCAGTGTGGGAAGGGATTCACTCAGTCATCCCACCTGCAGACACACCAGCGAATTCACACTGGAGAGAGGCCATTCACCTGCTCTCAATGTGGGAAGGGATTCACTCATTTATCCAGCCTGCTGATACACCAGCGTGTTCACACTGGGGAGAGGCCGTTCACCTGCTCTCAGTGTGGGAAGGGATTCACTCATTTATCCAGCCTGCGGACACACCAGCGAGTTCACACTGGGGAGAGGCCGTTCACCTGCCTTCAGTGTGGGGAGGGATTCACTCGGTCATCCCACCTGCAGACACACCAGCGAGTTCACACTGGGGAGAGGCCATTTACCTGCTCTCAGTGTGGGAAGGGATTCATTCAGTTATCCAGCCTACAGAGACACCAGCGAGTTCACACTGGGGAGAGGCCATTCACCTGCTCTCAGTGTGGGAAGGGATTCACTCGGGTATCCAACCTGCGGGCACACCAGCGAGTTCACACTGGGGAGAGGCCATTCACCTGCTCTCAGTGTGGGGAAGGATTCACTCAGTCATCCAGCCTGCTGACACACCAGCGAGTTCACACCAGGGAGAGACCATTCACCTGCTCTCAATGTGGGAAGGGATTTACTCAGTTATCCAACCTGCAGACACACCAGCGAGTTCACACTGGGGAGAGGCCGTTCACCTGCTCTCAGTGTGGGAAGGGATTCACTCGGTCATCCGACCTGCAGGCACACCAGCGAGTTCACACTGGGGAGAGACCCCCATTCACCTGCTCTCAGTGCGGGAAGGGATTCACTCGGCCATCCAATCTGCAGAGACACCAGCAAGTTCACACTGGGGAGAGACCGTTCACCTGCTCTCAGTGTAGAAAGGGATTCACTCTGTCATCCCACCTGCAGACACACCAGCGAGTTCACACTGGGGAGAAACCCCCATTCACCTGCTCTCAGTGTGGGAAGGGATTCATTCGGTCATCCAATCTGCAGACACACCAGCGAGTTCACACTGGGGAGAGGCCATTCACCTGCTCTCAGTGTGGAAACGGATTCACTCAGTTATCCAGCCTGCAGTCACACCAGCGAGTTCACACTGGGGAGAGGCCGTTCACCTGCTCTCAGTGTGGGAAGGGATTCACTCGGTCATCCGACCTGCGGGCACACCAGCGAGTTCACACTGGAGAGAGGCCATTCATCTGCTCTCAGTGTGGGCAGGGATTCACTCAGTCATCCAGCCTGCGGGCACACCAGCGAGTTCACACTGGGGAGAGGCCGTTTACCTGCTGTGTGTGTGGGAAGGGATTCACTCAGCTATCCAACCTGCAAACACACAAGCGAGTTCACACTGGGGAGAGGCCGTTCACCTGCTCTGTATGTGGGAAGGGATTCAGAGTTTCATCCGAGCTGCTGAGACACCAGCAAGTTCACGAGTGATTCCAGGGGTTGGATTCTGCTGTTATTGTTCCTGCTCTCAATTACATCCAGGACTGCATTTTGTTCATTCTCACAGTTGGTCAATGGGAAGGGTCAGAGGGTTTCTTTGTGCTGGACTGGCTGGTCTCAGCCTCCAGTGGGCTGATGCTCTTTGAGTCTTTTTGCGAATAGCTGGTTTCAAATGTCACAAGGATCACAGAGTGACAGGGTGTTAGGAAGTTTAGAGATATTTAGTCAGAAGAAAACAGAGGTTGGCAGTGCAAAGGTACATTTCTGAATGGAGGGCTGTGACAAGTGACATTCCTCAGGGATCAGTGCTGGGACTTTTGCTGTTTGTAATATATATAAATGATTTGGAGGAAAATGTAACTGGTTTGATTGGTAAGATTGTGGACGACACAAAGGTTGGTGGAATTGCGGATAGCGATGGGGACCGGCAGAGGATACAGCAGGATATAGAGCAGTTGGAGACTTGGGCGGAGAGATGGCAGATGAAGTTTAATCCGGACAAATGTGAGGTAATGCATTTTGGAAGGTCTAATACAGATGGGAAATATACAGTAAATGGCAGAACCCTTAAGAGTATTCATAGGCAGAGGGATCTGGGTGTACAGGTACACAGGTCATTGAAAGTGGCAATGCAGGTGGAGAAGGTCGTCAAGAAGGCATACGGCATGCTTGCCTTCATCGGCCGGGACATGCACGGTAGCACAGTGGTTAGCACTGCTGCTTCACAGCTCCAGGGTTCCGGGTTCGATTCCCGGCTCGGGTCGCTGTCTGTGTGGAGTTTGCACATTCTCCTCGTGTCTGCGTGGGTTTCCTCCGGGTGCTCCGGTTTCCACCCACACTCCAAAGATGTGCGGATTAGATTTATTGGCCAGGTTAAGAAAATTGCCCCTTAGAGTCCTGGGATGTGTAGGTTAGAGGGATTAGCGGGTAAAATATGTGGGGGTAGGGCCTGGGTGGGATTGTGGTCGGTGCAGACTCGATGGGCCGAATGGCCTCCTTCTGCACTGTAGGGTTTCTATGATTTCTATGATTGAGTTTAAAAATTGGCAAGTCATGTTGCAGCTTTATCGAACCTTAGTTAGGCCGCACTTGGAACCTCGTGTTCAATTCTGGTCACCACACTACCAGAAGGATGTGGAGGCTTTGGAGAGGGTACGGAAAATATTTACCAGGATGTTGCCTGGTGTGGAGGGCATTAGCTATGAGGAGAGGTTGGAGAAACTTGGTTTGTTCTCACTGGAGCGATGGAGGTTGAAGAGGGCGACCTGATAGAAGTCTACAAGATTATGAGGGTCATGGACAGAGTGGATAATCAGAAGCTTTTTCCCAGGGTGGAAGAGTCAATTACTAGGGAGACAGGTTTAAGGTGCGAGGGGCAAGGTTTAAAGGAGATGTACGAGGCAGGTTTTTTATACAGAGGGTGGTGGGTGCCTGGAACTTGTTGCCGGGGGAGGTAGTGGAAGCAGATACGATAGTGACTTTTAAGATGTGTCTTGACAAATATATGAATAGCATAGAAATAGAGGGATATGATCCCCGGAAGGGGAGGGGGTTTTAGTTCAGTCGGGCAGCATGGTTGCTGCAGGCTTGGAGGGCCAAAGGGCTTGTTTCTGTGCTGTAATTTTCTTTGTTCTGTTTGGAACATCCCAGATGTCCATCCAATTTCCTTTTTAATTGTTTATTTTCTCCACTTCCTCCACCCTCGTAGGCAGCGAGTTTCAGGTCATTACCATTCGCTGCATCAGAATATTCTTCCTCACATCTCCCCCCCCGCCCCGTCCCTTGCATCTCTGACCCAAAACAAGAAATCTGTGTCCCCCTCTTCCTTGTCCCATCAGCTAATAGGAACAGCTTTTCTTTGTCCACCTTATCTAAACCTGTCAGAATCTTGTCTACCTCTATCAAATCTCCCCTCAACCTCCTTTGCTCCAAGGAGAACAACCCCAGCCTGACATCGACAATAAAGAACAAACTAACAGAATATGTTACTGTCTGAAATCAAATGGGAATGTTTAACTTCTGTTTTAAAGATATTGTGAATATATTGTCCTGGACAATAAAGGAATTGGAATAACTCACCTTGGGTGTGGTTGAATGGAATATATCAATCTGGTATCCACCAACAGTCTAGTGAAAGTCTGGAATATGTACAAAGAACAATACAGCACAGGAACAGGCCCTTCGGCCCTCCAAGCCTGCACCGATCATGCGCTCCTAACTAGACCATCCGTTTGTATCCCTCTATTCCCAGTCTGTTCATGTGGCTATCTAGATAAGTCTTAAATGATCCTAGCGTGTCTGCCTCAACCACCTTGCTTGGTAGAACATCCCAGGCCCCCACCACCCTCTGTGTAAAATACGTCCCCCTGCATATCTGTATTGAACCTTGCCCCCCTTACCTTGAACTTGTGACCCCTTGTGTTTGTCATTTCTGACCTGGGAAAAAGCTTCCAACTGTTCACCCTATCTATGCCCTTCATAATTTTATAAACTTTTATTAGGCCGCCCCTCAACCTCTGTCTTTCCAGGGAGAACAACCCTAGTTTACTCAATCTCTCCTCATAGCTAATACCCTCCATACCAGGCAACATCCTGGTAAACCTTTTCTGCACACTCTCCAAAGCCTCCACGTCCTTCTGGTAGTGTGGCGACTGGAACTGGACGCAGTGTTCCAAATGTGGCCGAACCAATGTTCTATATAACTGCAACATCATATGCCAACTTTTATACTCTATGCCCCATCCAATAATAGCAAGCATGCCATATGCCTTCTTCACCTCCCTTTCCACCTGTGTTGCCACCTTTAAGGTTCTGTGGACTTGCACATCCAGATCCCTCTGCGTGTCTATACTCCTGATGGTTCTGCCAGTTATTGTATAGCTCCCCCTGCATTAGATCTACTAAAATGCATCACTTCGCATTTATCTCGATTAAATTCCATCTGCCATTTCTCCGCCCAATTTTCCAGCCTATCTACATCCTGATGTATTCTCTGACAATGTTCATCACAATCCGCAACTCCAGCAATCTTTGTGTCGTCCGCAAACTTACTAATCAGACCAGCGACATCTTTTTCCAAATCATTTATATATATCACAAACAGCAGAGGTCCCAGTACACGGCCCTGTGGAACACCACTAGTCACAGACCTCCAATCAGAAAAAGACCCCTCCACTGCTACCCTCTGTCTTCTATGGCCAAGCCAGTTCTGTACCCATCTCGCTAGTTTGCCTTTGATCCCGTGAGATTTAACCTTTTGCACCAGCCTGCCATGAGGGACCTTGTCAAATGCTTTACTAAAATCCATGCAGACGACATCCACGGCCCTTCCCTCGTCAGTCATTTTTGTCACCTCCTCAAAAATCTCAACCGAATTTGTGAGGCATGACTTCCCTCGCACAAAACCATGTTGTCTATCGCTCATGAGATTATTCAGTTCTAAATGTGTACAGATCCTATCTCTAAGAATCTTCTCCAACAACTTCCCCATCACGGACGTCAAGCTCACTGGCCTATAATTACCCGGGTTATCCTTGCTACCCTTCTTAAATAACGGGACCCCATTTGCTATTCTCCAATCCTCTGGGACCTCACCTGTGTCCAATGAAGAAACAAAGATTTCTGTTAGAGGCCCAGCAATTTCATCTCTTGTCTCTCTCAGTAACTGGAAGTCCCTTCCTCACAGCACTGTGGGTGTACGTACACCTCAGGCATTGCAGCAGTTCAAGAAGGCACCCTTGGGGTTGACCATGGCCAAGGCAGCTACATACAGCCACATATTGTGTTATAATTGAAGGACTGCAGATTGAATGTGAGGCATTGTGGGACTGGACTATCTTGACCATATTCCTGTGACTGCCCGGAAATTCATGTGTCTATTTTAGTTTATAATTGAGGATTTCTGGGAATAAGTTAATTGTGGAAATATTAAGCATAGCCTGGAGGAATTTGGAATAACTGAGAATTTTATCCCCAGGTAAAGAACAAAGATTTTGCTGGTGGTAATGTGTTTGGGATTTTAAATCACCAAAGACAAGATGTTGCCTCTAAAATCAGTCATTGTAGGTTAGCTTAAAAAAGGTGAAGTTATCATGAAGGATCTTGTATCTTATTTTAATCAGGGAGTTGTGAGCTTGTAGTGCTCTGTCGCTTTAAGAAGCTACAGCTGCGAGAGAGAATGCTGAGGATTCATTGTTTGAAATTTACGAGCTGTGAGAATCTGTGTTTTGTTTGTTTTATGTGGATGTTTGTAGATGTGTTTTATCATTGTTTTGGGCTACATTTGTTCAGGTTTATCTTTCTGGAGAATTAACCTTACCTTGAGTCTTTAATTAAAGGCATTTCTGGAAGTTTAAAAACAGGATCACAAGAACGCTTAAGTAATTCATCCTGCTGATTGTTGTTGTAAAGCACATGTTAAGTTTCTCTGTTTGTGTGTGGATGATATTTGTGGGATGAACGCTTCAAGCTTTGAGGTTTTCTGTCTGTGATTTAAATCAAACAGATTTTTAAAAAAGGAAGTGTGATCAATAAAACCTTTTTTTGTTCAGAAGTTATGAACCTGGAGCCATATTTACTGGCCAGAGACAGGTTTCCAGGATATTTTACTAAACATGTGGGAATTTTAATCCGGATACAATTCACCCTTGTGAGAATGAGAGTTTTAATTTGTAATGGTTATTTAAAATTTGACACATGTGAAATGATTCTGACCAATCCTGTGTTGGATTGATCTTGGGTTAAACTTCCTGTCAGGTCCAAAGATTTATTCCTAACGCAAGTAACACAAAGAAAAGGTAAATTCTGGAATTGGATACTGAAGAAAAGAGTTTAAAAAGAGAGAGTATTAAATAGAAATGTTCCCAGACCATGTGGTCATTAGATTAAAACAAAGGAAGAGTGCTGACGTCCATTTGAGAACTTTTAATCCGCCCCATTTCTAACTAAGGAAGTCTATGTACAAAGAAAGCCCAAGAAAGACCCCCCCAAGGGGGGGTCTGGAAAGCATCATGATGGGGGCACCTGTCCATGAGATGATCACAAAGCCCCATAATGCCCAGATACTAATTTTATTGAACCTATAATGTATGTAATCTATCACCATTCTGATTGGATTGTGTCCAGCCGGGATGCGCTGAGTAGCTGTATAAGAATTGATGATATTCTTTGTTGGGTGGAGTTGCACATGGTCAGCCCCTGTGGCTTCTCCCCGCTGGCGTAACTCAATAAACTGTTTGTCGATTGAATCAGGCACAACACACTGGGTACATTACCACTTCATCCTTGGGAGTGGCCTGATAGGCCGTGGTCCAGACTAAATGTGGCCTTTGAGGGGCCTTTCATGAATCACATGTGTTTGGTCGTTGTAAATGTGCATTCAAAATGGTTGGAAGCACAGATCATGAGTAATATTCCAGCTCCTGTGACAATAGAGAAGCTCTGTCAAATTTTCACAAGCCCTGGGTTACCAGATTGGCTTGTTTCAGATAACGACACTCTGTTAACAAGTGAGGTGTTTCAGGAATTCCTGTAAAGGAATGGTCTACGCCGTGTGCGTACTGCACGGTAGCACAGTGGTTAGCACTGCTGCTTCACAGCTCCAGGGACCTGGGTTCGATTCCTGGCTTGGGTCACTGTCAGTGTGGAGTTTGCACATTCTCCTAATGTCTGCGTGGGTTTCCTCCGGGTGTTCCGGTTTCCTCCCACAGTCCAAAGATGTGCGGGTTAGGTTGATTGGCTGTGCTAAAAATTGCCCCTTAGTGTCCTGAGATGCATAGATTAGAGGGATTAGTTGGGTAAATATGTAGGGATATGGGAGTAGGCCCTGGGTGGGATTGTGGTCAGTGCAGACTCGATGGGCCGAATGGCCTCTTTCTGTACTGTAGGGTTTCTATTTCTATTTCATTTCACTGTTTCATCTGGCTACAAATGGTCTTCATGATGTGGAGATGCCGGCGTTGGACTGGGGTAAACACAGTAAGAAGTTTAACAACACCAGGTTAAAGTCCACCAGGTTTATTTGTTCGCAAATGCATTTGTTAGCTCGTGGCATTTGCTAACAAATAAACCTGTTGGACTTTAACCTGATGTTGTTAAACTTCTTACTGTACAAATGGTCTCACAGAAAAAGCTGTTCAAACTCTGAAGGAGGGATTGAAGAGAATGGCAGGCGATACTTTAAGAACAAGCTCTCAAGATTTTTGTTCCAGTTTCACATCACACCACAATCCACAACCGGACTCTCTCCTGTGGAATATTTAGGTAGAAGGTTGAATTCTCATCTGGATCTGCTTCATCCAGATCTCAGAGCAAAAGTGAGCAGGAAACAAGAGAAGCAGAAGGAAGGACACGACTACCGCGCCAAAGAGAGGCAGTTCAAACCGGGTGATCAGGTTTACATCAGAAACTTTGGGAGTAACTAAAGGTGGTTACCGGGAATAATTTTAAACCAAAGTGGTCCAGTATCTTGGGTGGTGAGACTGTAAAACGGAAGAGTTGTTCGCAGACACCAAGACCATATTCACTTGCGGTGTGACCCCGAGTCAGGAACAGTTTCAGAGTCAGCAACCATTACTGAGAACATGGCAGAGGGTCATGCTGCTGTGGATGTTCACCAGGAAATGGTTCCAGCTTTGCCAGTTGATTCTGCTGTGGGAGTGGAAGAGGAATGTTCATGTACAGATTCTCAAACTACCTCTTCATCTCCCATTCCAGAAACACAATTACAAGATTTACCAGTGGTATTGTACAGGTCGCAATGAAACCACAAAGCTCCTGACAGACTTCCGTATTGTTAAAGACATTACTTTGTTGTATTTCTGTCCTGATGGGGGATTGAAATTTAAGGGGAGGAGAAGTGTTACAGAGTGTTCTTCTCAACCTCTCTCCCTTCTGAGCATGTGCAGGCTTTGGGCGGGGTTTCAGTCTGCAAGTCCAGGCTGGTTCCAATGCTCCTGTTTCCTTTTGTTTGCCAATGATTTTTAAACTTTGTTATTTATTTATATAAATAACATTCTGCTTTTAACAATGCATTTGACTACCTTATTTGTGGACTGAAGTTCCCAATTTGTAAAGCAGGAGATTAGTTAAATGGACAGCCTGAATTGAGAGACAATTAAAGAATAAATGATTCATTAATACAGATGTTAGGCTGGAAATGTAAATTTGAACACAAAAGGGTGGCCCGGTGGCACACTGGTTAGCTCTGCTGCCTCAGCGCCAGGGACCTGGGTTTGATTCCCAGCTTGAGAGACTCTGTGGACTTTGCATGTTGTTCCCGTGTCTGCCTGGTTTTCTTCCGGATGCTCTGGTTTCCTCCCACAGTCCGAAAGATGTGCTGGTTAGGTGCATTGACCATGCTAAATTCTCCCTCAGTGTTACCCGAACAGATGCCAGAGTGCGGTGACTAGGGGATTTTCCCAGGAACTTCATTTATTCGTGTCACAAGTCGGCTTACGTTAACATTGCAATGAAGTTACTGTGAAAATCCCCGAGTCACCACACGAAGGTGCCTGTTCGGGTACACGGAGGGAGAATTTAGCATGGCCAATGCACCTAACCAGCATGTCTTTCGGGCTGTGGGAGGAACCGGAGCACCCGGAGGGAGCCCACGCAGACACGGGGAGAATGTGCATACTGTGATTCAAGTCGGGAGTCGAACCCAGGTCCCGGCGCTGTGAGGCAGCAGTGCAAACCACTGTGCCCTCCAGAGAGGTGTTGGGAGCTGTTGATTTAACAAGTTATCCATGTTTTCGGAGCCATCGCTTCATGTCCTGGTCTGAGAAGGATAGAGAGAAATCTGTTCATAAGACATAGGAGCAGAATTAGGCCAGTCGGCCCATCGAGTCTGCTCCGTCATTCGATCATGGCTGATATGCTCCTCATCCCCATGTTCCTGCTTCTCCCGATAACATTTCATAAGTTCATATGTTCAATTGTTAAAGCTAAACTTTCTCCTTTTACTGTTAATCGATACGTTCCTTTTTTATCTTTGACTTGTTACATTTTTAATGGTTAATAAACTTACTGAATCACTGTTTAAAGTATTCTTTCGAGCCACATGGTTAAGTCACTGGAACCTGGTGTGATTTACAGTTATGGAGTTATTGTAAACAAGAGAACCTCATAAATCTTAGTTCAAATAAATCAAAGTTCTCACAAATGGAATGCTGTCCTTTATTCTGAGAGAAATTGAACACAGAAGTAGACATTATGCTTCAGTTATACAGAAACTGCATCTTGAACACCGGGTGCAGTTTTTGTCTCCTATTAAACAAAGGATCGTAGGATCCCTGCAGTACAGACAGAGGCCATTCTGCCCATTGAGTCTGTACCAAACACCATCCCATCCAGACCCTATTCCCATAACCCCACACATTTACTCTGCTAATCCCCCTCACACAAGGGTCAATTTTAGCATCGCCAATCAACCTAACCCACACACCTTTGGACCGTGGGAGGAAACAGGAGCACCCGCAGGAAACCCACGCAGACACGGGGAGAATGTCCAAACTCCACACAGACAGTGAATCGGACCAGGGACCCAGGAATTGAACCTGGGTCCCTGGCACTGTGAGGCAGCAGTGCTAACCACTGTGCCACCGTGCTGCCCCATTTTATAAATACCATGGAAGCAGTTCAGAGGAGGTTTACTAGATTGACTCCCATCCAGTAGTGTGAAATATTAACTCTGTTTCTCTCTCCACAGATGCTGCCAGACCTGCTGCGTTTTTCCAGTCTTTTCTGTATTTATTTCAGATCTACCTGTGGTGGTAGGAAAAACACTATTTACTATCCAGGATAAAATAAATGTCCTTCATCAGCTTTTGTGGATCATTTCAGAGGAAATGTGCTCTCCCAGGCTCAAAGAGCATCAGCCCACTGGAAGCAAAGTTGTGAGATCGGCCAGTCCAGCAGAAAGAAACCCTCCGACCCTCCCACTTCACCAACTGTCAGAGTGAACATGGTTCAGTCCTGGATGTGATCAACAGCAGAATCCAACCCCTGTCATCACTTGTGAACTCGCTGGTGTCTCCGCAGGCTGGATGACTGAGTGAATCCCTTCCCACACAGACAGCAAGTGAACGGTCTCTCCCCAGTGTGAACTCGCTGGTGCTCCCGCAGGCTGGATGATGTTCTAAATCTCTTTGTGCAGTGAGAGCAGCTGAACGGTCTCTCCTCAGTGTGAATGCGCTGGTGGATCATCAGGTCCCCAGAACGTTTGAAACTACTTCCACAGTCAGAGCATTTAAAGGGTCTCTCCTGGGTGTGAGTGAGATTGTGTCTCCACAGGCTGGATGAATGAGATTTCTGGAAACAAATTAAAACATGCTACCGTGCAAAGGGACCTGGGGGTCCTTGTGCATGAGACGCAAAAGCCCAGTCTGCAGGTACAACAGGTGATCAAGAAGGCAAATGGGATGTTGGCCTATATTGCGAGGGGGATAGAATATAAAAGCAGGGATGTCTTGATGCACCTGTACAGGGCATTGGTGAGGCCGCAGCTGGAATACTGTGTGCAGTATTGGTCCCCTTATATGAGGAAGGATATATTGGCATTGGAGGGAGTGCAGAGAAGGTTCACCAGGTTGATACCGGAGATGAGGGGTTTGGATTATGAGGAGAGGCTGAGGAGATTGGGTTTGTACTCGTTGGAGTTTAGAAGGATGAGGGGGGATCTTATGGAGACTTATAAGATAATGCGGGGGCTGGATAGGGTGGAGGCGGAGAGATTCTTTCCACTTAGTAAGGAAGTTAAAACTAGAGGACACAGCCTCAAAATAAAGGGGGGTCGGTTTAAGACAGAGTTGAGGAGGAACTTCTTCTCCCAGAGGGTGGTGAATCTCTGGAATTCTCTGCCCACTGAGGTGGTGGAGGCTACCTCGCTGAATATGTTTAAAGCGCGGATGGATGGATTCCTGAGCGGTAAGGGAATTAAGGGTTATGGGGATCAGGCGGGTAAGTGGTACTGATCCACGTCAGATCAGCCATGATCTTATTGAATGGCGGGGCAGGCTCGAGGGGCTAGATGGCCTACTCCTGCTCCTATTTCTTATGTTCTTATGTTCTTATCCCTTCCCACACACAGAGCAGGTGAACGGTCTCTCCCTGGTGTGAACCCGCTGGTGCTCCCGCAGGTGAGATAACGTTCTAAATGTCTTTGTGCAGTGAGAGCAGCTGAACGGTCTCTCCCCAGTGTGAATCCGCTGGTGGATCATCAGTTCCCGAGAGCTTTTGAAACCACTTCCACAGTCAGAGCATTTAAAGGGTTTCTCATTGCTGTGAGTGACTTTGTGTTTTGACAGATTGGATAACTGCATAAATCCTTTCCCACACACCAAGCAGATGAATGGTCTCTCTCCAGTGTGAACGCGCTGGTGTCTCTGCAGATCGGGTAAATGAGCGAATCCGTTCCCACACTCAAAGCAGATGAATGCTCTTTCTCCAGTGTGAACCAGCCGATGTCGCTGCAGATGATATAACCGAGTGAATCCCTTCCCACACACACAACAGGTGTGCGGCTTCTCTCCAGTGTGAATACGTCGATGAATTTGCAGCTCAGAGGGGGTTTTGCAACCCTTCCCACAGTCCCCACATTTCCACGGTTTCTCCATGTTGCAGGTGTCCTTGTGTTGCTCCAGGTTTGACCATCAGTTGAAGTCTCACACGGAACAATATTATGGTGCCCTGCTGTGATGGTGCAATATTGTTTCAGGCTGTGTAACTGGGAGGCTCTTTCCACAGTCACTGCATGGGAAAATCTCAGTTGATTGTGTGTGTGTGTGTGTGTGTGTGTGTGTCTGTGTGTGTGTGTGTGTCTGTGTGTGTGTGTGTGTGTGTGTGTGTCTGTGTGTGTGTGTGTGTCTGTGTGTGTGTGTGTGTGTGTGTGTGTGTGTGTGTCAGTCCTGTTCCAGTCACAATGATGTTTAAAGACTGCTAAAGCAGGCAGAACAGAGAAACATTTCTCCTTCTGGGTTCAAAGGCCGATAGCATTCAGGTCCCGATGAATTGAGTGAGTTTGTCAGATGTTGACGTGATGTTTGATTCGAGATTTCTGTCTGTAAAATCCTCACCTTCTGATATCCTGTAAAAGGAGTTAACAAAATTCATCATTTCAATACAGGATAGAAATTCAGAACAGACAATTCTCGTTTCTATGGAGCATTCTTTCCTCTCTGATTCCCCAAAAGCTGTAAATCTCCATCCCACACACTCTCCCTCCATTCTCACTCTGCTGTATCTAATATTCACCCTCCCAATTCTCCTGAAGGTGCTGATTGAGGCTGATTGACAGATCCATGCTCACTGCTTCCTGTCCTGGACACACACAGCTGAAAATCTCAATGCAGGCTGCCAGACAGATAAATGTCCATATGACTGGACTAAAACTGTGTGGAATATATGCACTGGATTCACTTCCTTTCCCTTCAGTTGCTGCAAGTCCCCAATTTCCAGCAGAATGAGAAAAGAAATGGAAAGGGGGAACATATTCTGTTAGTTTGTTCTTTATTGTCAATGTCAGGCTGGGGTTGTTTTCCTTGGAGCAAAGGAGGTTGAGGGAAGATTTGATAGAGGTGGACAAGATTCTGACAGGTTTAGATAAAGTGGACAAAGAAAAGCTGTTCCCATTAGCTGATGGGACAAGGACGAGGGGGGTCACAGATTTCTTGTTTTGGGTCAGAGATGCAAGGGGAGGAGTGGGGGTGGGAGGGGGTGGGGGGGGGGATAGATGTGAGGAAGAATATTCTGATGCAGCGAATGGTAATGACCTGAAACTCGCTGCCTACGAGGGTGGAGGAAGTGGAGACAATAAACAATTAAAAAGGAAATTGGATGGGCATTTGGGATGTTCCAAACAGAACGAAGAACAAAGAGAATTACAACACAGAAACAAGTCCTTTGGCCCTCCAAGCCCATAGCAACCATGCTGCCCGTCTGAACTAAAACCCCGACCTTTCCGGGGACCATATCCCTCTATTCCTATGCTATTCATATATTTGTCAAGACACATCTTAAAAGTCACTATTGTATCTGCTTCCACTACCTTCCCCGGCAACGAGTTCCAGGCACCCACCACCCTCTGTGTAAAAAAACCTGCCTTGTACATCTCCTTTAAACCTTGCCCCTCGCTCCTTAAACCTTGCCCCTCGCACCTTAAACCTTGCCCCTCGCACCTTAAACCTATGCCCCTCATAATTGACTCTTCCACCCTGGGAAAAAGCTTCTGATTATCCACTCTGTCCATGACCCTCATAATCTTGCAGACTTCTATCAGGTCACCCCCCCTCAACCTCCGTCACTCCAGTGAGAACAAACCAAGTTTCTCCAACCTCTCCTCATAGCTAATGCCCTCCACACCAGGCAACATCCTGATAAATATTTTCCGTACCCTCTCCAAAGCCTCCACATCCTTCTGGAAGTGTGGTGACCGGAATTGAACACGAGATTCCAAGTGCGGCCTAACTAAGGTTCCATAAAGCTGCAACCTGACTTGCCAATTTTTAAACTCAATGCCCCGGCCGATGAAGGCAAGCATGCCGTATGCCTTCTTGATTATCTTCTCCATCTTCATTGCCACTTTCAATGGACCTGTGTACCTGTACACCCAGATCCCTCTGCCTATGAATACTCTTAAGGGTTCTGCCGATAACTGTATATTTCCCATCTGTATTAGACCTTCCAAAATGCATTACCTCACATTTGTCTGAATTAAACTCCATCTGCCATCTCTCCGACCAAGTCTCCAACTGATCTATATCTTGCGGCACGGTAGCACAGTGGTTAGCACTGCTGCTTCACAGCTCCAGGATCCCGGGTTCGATTCCCGGCTCGGGTCACTGTCTGTGTGGAGTTTGCACATTCTCCTCGTGTCTGCGTGGGTTTCCTCCGGGTGCTCCGGTTTCCTCCCACAGTCCAAAGATGTGCGGGTTAGGTTGATTGGCCAGGTTAAAAATTGCCCCTTAGAGTCCTGAGATGTGTAGGTTAGAGGGATTAGCGGGTAAAATATGTGGGGGTAGGGCCTGGGTGGGATTGTGGTCGGTGCAGACTCGATGGGCCGAATGGCCTCCTTCTGCACTGTAGGGTTTCTATGAGATTCTATGAGATTCTATGTATCCTCTGCCGGTCCCCATCGCTATCCACAATTCCACCAATCTTTGTGTCGTCCACAAACTTACCAATCAAACCAGTTACATTTTCCTCCAAATCATTTATATATATGTTACAAACAGCAAAAGTCCCAGCACTGATCGCTGAGGAATGTCACTTGTCACAGCCCTCCATTCAGAAATGTACCTTTGCAATGCCAACCTCTGTTTTCCTCTAAATATCTCTAAACTTCCTCACACCCTGTCACTCTGTGATCCTTGCCACATTTGAAACCAGGTATTCGCAAAAAGACTCAAAGAGCATCAGCCCACTGGAGGCTGAGACCAGTCAGTCCAGCACAAAGAAACCCTCTGACCCTTCCCATTGACCAACTGTGAGAATGAACAAAATGCAATCCTGGATGCAACTGAGAGCAGAAACAATAACAGCAGAATCCAACCACTGTCATCACTCGTGAACTTGCTGGTGTCTTAGCAGCCGGGATGAAACGCTGAAACCCTTCCCACACTGAGAGCAGGTGAACGGCCTCTCCCCAGTGTGAACTCGCTGGTGTGCCTGCAGCTCGGATGGCTGAGTGAATCCCTTCCCACACTGAGAGCAAGTGAACGGCCTCTCCCCAGTGTAAACTCGCTGGTGTGTCTGCAGGCTTGATAACTGAGTGAATCCCTTCCCACACTGAAAGCAGGTGAACGGCCTCTCTCCAGTGTGAACTCGCTGGTGTGACTGCAGGTGGGATGACTGAGTGAATCCCTTCCCACATTGAGCGCAGGTGAATGGTCTCTCCCCAGTGTGAACTCGTTGGTGAATCCGTAAGCTGGAGAACTGATTAAATCCCTTCTCACACCGAGAGCAGATGAACATCTTCTCCCCAGTGTGGCTGCGCCGATGAGCTTCCAGCAGACATGGGGCTCTGTATCCCTTCCCACAGTCCACACATTTCCATGGTTTCTCCATGATGCAGGTGTCTTTGCCTCTCTCTTGGGTGGACAATTAGTTGAAACTTCGTCCACACACAGAACAAGATTACAGTCTCTACCCGCTATGAATGGTGTGATATTTATTCAGACTGTGTAACTGGTTAAAGCTCTTTAGTCAGTGCATTGGAACACTCTCACTCGAGTGTGGCAGTGTGTTGATGCTTTTTCACTCACACTGACATTTCAAATCTTTTCAAATCGACAGACTGGACAATCATTTCTCCTTCTGGATTCAAAGTCCGATGATATTGAGGTCCCAAGGAATATGACTCTGTCAGATCGAGACGTGACGTTTGAGATTTCGGCCTGTGATTCCTCTTTCAATATCCTGGAAAATGAGTTTACAAAAGTCATCAGTGTCAGTACAGGATAGAAATTCAGAACAGACAATTTCTATGGAAACATTCTTTCCTCTCTCATTCCCCAAAAGCTGGAAATCTCCATACCACACACTCTCTCCCCATTCTCAGCAGGTCTGGCAGCATCTGGATGGAGAGAAATGAACTGATGTTTCTGAGCTTTGACAAAGGGTCATCTAGACAAGAAACATCAGCTCTTTTCTCTCCTTACAGATGCTGCCAGACCTGCTGAGATTTTCCAGCATTTTCTCCCTTGGTTTCAGATTCCAGCATCTGCAGTAATTTGCTTTTATAAGGCTGCAGATACCTCCTCCCAAGTAATATGCGTTTGCCCAAGACATCACCACTTGTTTCCCTTATTTCTTTAGCACCCATGGTGCTCTCCGCAGTAAACACAGAGGAGAAGTATTCATTAGAAATCTCACCCATCTCCTGTGGCTCCACACGCAGATGGCCAGACTGATTTTTAAGGGGATCTATTCTCTCTCTAGCCACCCTTTTACTCTTAATATAGCTATAGAACCTCTTGGAATTTTCTTTAATCTTACCAGCCAGATCCATATCAGACCCTCATTTTGTCCTCCTGATTTCCCTCTTCAGTATTTTCTTACACTTTTTATAGTCAGAGTGATTCACTTGTCCCCGATTGCCTAAACCCAATGTATGCTTCCTTCTTTTACCTGACCAGAGCCTCAATGTCCCTTGTCTGCCAGAGATCCCTAAATTTACCATTCTTTCCCTTCATCTTAACAGGAATATACTGCCCCTGGACTCTTGATATCACACTTTTAAAACCTTCCATTTGCCATTCATTCCTTTCCCTTCAAACAAACTCACCTAATCGACATCTGCTAGATCCTGCCTAATGCCCACAAAAGTGGCCCTGTTCCAGTTTAGGGCCTTGACCTGTGGACCTGTCCTATCTTTTTCCAGAACTATTTTGAAACTATTGGTGCTCCCAATCGTGCTCCCTGACTGACACTTCAGTCACTTGCTCCACCTCATTTCTTAACTGTCTAATAGAAAGTGAGTCCAGGAATTGATGATGAAAAATAAGGAGCTGGGAGATGAATTGAACAAGTATTTTGCCTCGGTGTTCACAATAGAGGATACAGTTAAAACTCAGAAACAGCTGGAAATCAGAAAACAGAAGTGTGGGATGAACTCTGAAAAAGCACAATTCCCAGGGAAGTGGTCTTCAGCAAACTGTTGGAGCTGTGGGCTGATGAGTCCTCGGGTCCTGCTGGGCTTCATTCTCGGGTCTTAACAGAGTGAGATAGTTGATGTGTTGTTCAATTTTCTAAAATTCCCCATCGGGAATTGGATAAAGGGAAACCGGTGGATGCGCTGTACTCAGATTTCCAGAAGACATTTGATGAGGTGCCACATCAAAGGTTATTGCAGCAAATAAAAATTCATGCTGCGGGGATAACATATTGGCGTGGATAGAAGATTGGCTCACAGCAAACAGTGGGCAGAAATGGATCATTTTCTGGTTTAAGAGAGAGAGAAACCTGGGCCAATCTTTCCAGAGTCTGCACATTCCCTGGATTCACTTCCTTTATCTTCAGTTGCTGCAAGTCCCCAATTTCCCCCAGAATGAGAAAAGAAATGGAAAGGGGGAAACATTGATTTCCTCCCAGATGGTGCAGAGGAGGAAGTTTCACTCTGAAGCTCATTGGACAACTTCCGCATTGTGACGCCACGATAGATCCGAGCCTGAATCAGCCAATAGACATCGGCCTGCTCCGCCACGACGTCCTGGGGTTCCAATGCGCAGGCCCGGGCGAGCGGACGCGGGAGCCCCGCCCCCACCCATTGTTCCCTCCCCCTGCACCTCCTCGAGCCAAGGTTTCCAGGCAACCGGCTGGCGGCTCCGGCCAGAGCGAGAAGCCGCTCGGTGATCTCCCCCGGCCCAGGACGGCGCATGTCCAAGGGAGAGGGGCAGCTGCGCATCTGCGGAGGGCTGCCCCCGCTTCCCACCAGAACGCAGAGGTGTTGACCAATGGGAAGAGTTGGAGGACCGGAAGTACCTTTCTCCTGCAGCCAACCAGAGCCCCCATTGTCTGAATGCGGAAACCAGACAATGAGCTTGTTCACCCGCAAACCTGCTGCTGCTGTTCTCGCCGAATGAAGATTGAGCTTCAGACAGACTCAAACTTCCTTCTGTCTCCCACATCTGTGAGTAAAACACTTTCTTTTATCCCCCTTTCCATTTCTTTTCTCATTCTGGGGGAAATTGGGGACTTGCAGCAACTGAAGGGAAAGGAAGTGAATCCAGGGAGGCTGCAGACTCTGGAAAGGTTGGCCCAGGTCTCTCTCTCTCTCTCAAAGACATTGACATCCTTTGCTCCCTCAGCTTGACACATTGATTTGTCTGGCTAAAAGGATGGTCCCTTTCCGAATGTTCACAATTAAAGGGCTGGTTTCCCCAGGGGATGGCTGACATTTAAGAGAACAATAAATTAATATAGGACAGAGATATGCCTAGTGTTGTTATATTGTAGATTTGATATATTATTTATGGTTCTGTAACAAAGTACATTTATTATTATTTCTCATCTTGTAATGTAACACTGAAGCAATGTTATATATTTTCACTCATTGAGTCATTACAGCACAGAAGGAGTCCATTCAGTAACTCGAATCCATGCCGACTCTCTGTAGAACAATCCAGTCAGTCCTATTCCCTTTCTATATTCCCTTTCCCCTGCAAGTTTATTTCCTTCATGTGCCCATCTAATTTCTGAAATATATTAAAGGGGACAGTAAACTAATATAGGACAGAGACGTGTCTGATGTTGGGGTTTTAAAAATTCATCCTTGGGACACGGGCATTGCAAACTGGGCCAACATTTATTGCCCATCCCTAATTGCCCTTGAACTGAATGGCTCGCTGGGCCATTTCAGAAGCTGGGTGAGAGTCAACCACATTGCTGTGTCTCTGGAGTCACATGTAGGCCAGACTGGGTAAGGACGGCAGATTTCCTTCCCTGAAGCACATTAATGAACGAGATGGGTTTTTTTGGTCAATCGACAATGGTTTCATGGTCATCAGTAGATTCTTAATTCCAGATTTTGTTTTTAAATTCAAATTGCACCATCTGCCGTGGCAGGGTTCAAACCTGGGTCCCCAGAACATTAGCTAAGTTTCTGGATTAATAGTCTAGCGATAATACCGCGAGGCTATCCACTCCCCTGTTGTTATATGGTACAGATTAGATATATTATTTATAGCCCTGTAATAAAATACACTTGTTATATCTGGCTGTGTAATTTTGGACTGCAGCTATATTATATATTTCCAACAATCTCTTCCCTCAGAGAATTGTTAGTATCTAGATTTCTCTTCCATAGGGACCAGTGGAGGGATTGAATATATTCAAGGATGAGTTAGACAGTTTTTGAATGACAAGGGAGTCAATAATTATTGGGAACAGGCTGGAAAATGGAGAGAAAGCTCAGATGAGGATTTCTTCACTCAAGGATGTGGTGATGTTTTGGATTCTCTACCCCAGAGGACTATAGAGCCTCAGTCATCAAAAATTTTCAAGAGAGGGATTGATAGGTTTCTAGATATTGACGATATCGATGGATATGGGGGCAGTGTGGGGAAAATAATGCAGAGGTAGATCAACCAAGAATCTCAATGAATGGTTGAGCAGACTCGATGGGCCGAATGCTGACTGCAGCTCCTATTTGTTCTGATTTCTGTGCTGGACAGGAAGCAGTGAGCATGGATCTGTCAATCAGCCTCAATCAGCACCTTCAGGAGAATTGGGAGGGTGAATATTAGATACAGCAGAGTGAGAATGGAGGGAGAGTGTGTGGGATGGAGATTTACAGCTTTTGGGGAATGAGAGAGGAAAGAACGTTCATTAGAATCATAGAATTGCTACATCTTATCAACCGTCCCTGAGCTTTCACAATGAATCCCACTTCTGAGGACACCCTTATCTCTGACTTGTCCGTACTGCTGGCAGTCTCACAAAGCAGCTGCCTGTATGCTGATACGGGAGGCCCTGCTGGGCAGGTTTAATGCTCCATGACTGTGTCTTTAATGAATGCTCCATAGAAACTAGAAATGTAGATTTGAATTTCGATCGTATTCTGAATTGTGATGTTTTTTCTAAATTGACTTACAGGATATTAGACAAGGAGAAATCAGACAGAAATCTCCAACATCACATCGAGATCTGACAGAGTGACTCGATTTCTTGGGACCTGAAGATTTGAATCTAGCAGGAGAAATGTTTGTTTGGCCTCTTGGCTTCAAAAGATTGTAAACATCGGTGTGACTAGAAATGCACTGAGATACACACACCCGAGTGAGAGTGTTCCAGTGCACTGAGTGTGGAAAGAGCTTTAACCAGTTACACAGCCTGAAAATACATCGCAGCATTCCACAGCGGGGAGAGACTGTACCCGTGTTCTGTGTGAGATTTAACTGATTGTTTAACCTGGAGAGTCACAAGGACACCCGCACCATGGAAAAACTGTGCAAATGTGGGGACTGTGGAAAGGGATTCAGATACCCATCTGCACTGGAAATTCATCAACGCAGTCACACTGGGGAGAGGCCGTTCACCTGCTCTGTGTGTGGGAAGGGATTCACTCATTCATCCCACCTGCGCAGACACAATCTCACTCACACCAATGAGAAACCCTTTAAATGCACTGACTGTGGGAGCGGATTCAGAAGCTCTCAGGATCTGGTGTCCCACCAGCGCACTCACACTGAGGAGAGACCGTTCAGCTGCTCTCACTGCTCAAAGAGGTTTAAATGGTCATCCACCCTGCGGGTACACCAGCGAGTTCACACTGGGGAGAATCCATTCATCTGCTTGGTGTGTGGGAAGGGATTCACTCTTTCATTCCACCTGCGCAGACACAATCCCACTCACAGCAATGAGAGACCGTTTAAATGTTCTGACTGTGGGAGCGGATTCAAAAGCTCTGGAGAACTGATGTCCCACCAGCGCATTCACACTGAGGAGAGACCGTTCAGCTGCTCTCACTGCACAAAGAAATTTAGAACTTCATCCACACGGCGGAGACACCAGCGAGTTCACACCGGGGAGAGACCGTTCACCTGCTCTGTGTGTGGGAAGGGATTCACTCAGTTATCCATCCTGCTGAAACACAATCTCACTCACACCAATGAGAGACCGTTTAAATGCTCTGACTGTGGGAGTGGTTTCAAAAGCTCTGGAGAACTGGTGTCCCACCAGCGCATTCACACCGAGGAGAGACCGTTCAGCTGCTCTCACTGCACAAAGAGGTTTAGAAAGCCATCCAGCCTATGGGGACATCAGCGAATTCACACCGGGGAGAGACCGTTCACCTGCTCGGTGTGTGGGAAAGGATTCACTCAGTTGTCCCACCTGCGCAGACACGATCTCACTCACACTAATGAGAGACCCTTTAAATGCTCTGACTGTGGGAGCAGATTCAAAAGCTCTCGGGAACTGGTGTCCCACCAGCGCATTCACACTGAGGAGAGACCGTTCAGCTGCTCACACTGCTCAAAGAGGTTTAGAACATCATCCAACCTGCGGACGCACCAGCGAGTTCACACTGAGGAGAGACCGTTCAGCTGCTCTCACTGCACAAAGAGATTTAAAAGGTCATCCAACCTGTGGGAACATCAGCGAGTTCACACTGGGGAGAGACCATTCCCCTGCTGTGTGTGTGGGAAGGGATTCACTACTTCATCCAGCTTGCTGAAACACAAAGCCACTCACTCCAAGGAGAGCCCCTTTAATGCTCTGCCCGAGAGGCCGGCTTCAGAAGCTCTCAGGAACTGATGATCCCCGAGCATATTCACACCAGGGAGAGGCCGTTCAGCTGCTCTCACTGTTCAAGGAGGTTTAGAATATCATCAACACTGCTGAAACACCAATGAGTTCACACCGGGTAGAAACCATTCACCTGCTCGGTGTGTGCGAAAGGATTTACTCAGTTATCCAGCCTGCCCAGACACAACATCATCACACCCAGGAGAGACCCTTTAAATGTGGGCGTGGCTTCAAAAGCTCTCGGGAACTAATGTCCCACCAGTGAGTTCACACCAGGCAGAGGCTGGTCACCTGCTCTGACTGGGAAGGGATTCACTCAGTCAGCAAACTTGGTGAAACACCAGTGAGTTCACAAGTGATGACAGTTCTGGGATTATTCTTGTGAATCTTTCTTGCCCCTTCTCCAGTGCCTCTGTTTCCTTTTTCTAAATGGAGATCACAAATAGAACATAGAACAGTACAGCACAGGAACAGACCCTTCAGCCCACCATGTTGTGTCGAACATGATGTCAAATTAAACTATTCCTTTCTGCCTGCCCTTGGTCCATATTCCTCTATTCCTTGCATATTCATGTGCTTATTTAAAACCCCCTTAAACGCCCCTATCGTATCTGCCTCCACCACCACTCCTAGCAGCGCATTCCAGACACCTACCACTCTCTGTGTAAAAAACCTTACCTCTCACATCTCCTTTGAACTTTCCCCGTCTCACCTTCAGTGCATGCTCCCTCGTGTTAGACATATCAATTCTGGGGGAAAAGATTCTATGTCTCTTATTTTATAGACTGCTGTCAGGTCTCCCCTCACCCTCCACCGCTATCGAGAAAACAACCCTCGTTTGTCAGTCGCTCACACCCTCCAATCCAGGCAGCATCCTGGGAAACCTCTTCTGCACCCTCATCAAAGCCTCTGCATCCTTTCTGTAATGTGGCGACCAGAATTGAACACAATATTCTAAGTGCGGCCCAAACAAAGTTTTATAAAGCTGCAACATGGCATGCTGACTCTTGTACTCAATAAAGGCAAGCATGCCATATGCCTTCTTTACCAACTAAATATTTGTGTGGCTAATTTCAGGGAGCTATGGACTTGAACCCCAAGATCCCTCTGTACATTAACTGTATACTTATCCTTAATATTTGATCTCCCAAAGTGCAGCACCTCACACTTGCCCGGATTAAAATCCATCTGCCATTTCTCCGCTCATAGCTGCAGCTGATCTACATCCCACTGTATCCTTTGACAACCTTCTACATTATCTACAACTCCATCTAGTTTTGTGTCGTCCGCAAGCTTACTGACCCACCCATCCACGTTTTCATCCAAGTCATTTATATATATCACAAATAGCGCAGGTCCCAGTACGGATCCCTGCAGAACACCACTAGTCATGGACCTCCAGTCAGAAAAACACCCTCCACCACTATTCTCTGACTTCGATGGGCAAGTCAATTCTGAATCCAAGTGGCCAAGTCACCGTGAATCCCGTGCATCTTAATCTTCTGGATGAGCCGACCATGAGGGACCTTGTCGAAAGCCTTACTAAAATCCATGTACACAACATCCACTGCTCTACCCTCATCGATCACCTTCGTCACCTCCTCGATAAAATCGATCCAGTTAGTAAGATGTTGACGGTGCTCCCACTGCAGTCCTGTGATGAAAATATAGACTGGTTGGTGAAATGTAGATAACAGGTAGAATTGATATCTAATGAGGACTTTATACTTTAGAATTGAATACAGGGCTCATTGTTACTAACGGGGAAAGAAGGGTTAAAACCCTTACCCAGAACCCTTTTCACACACACGTGGACATCTCTGAATCTGACGCACACCAAATGGAACGTTACACAAGGGGCTGGAATTCACTGGAATTTCTTAACAACCTTTCAATAGAAATGTCCTGGTACCGACTGTAACAAAGGACACAACAGACAGCAAGAACCAGGAGGAACCTTTAACCCAGAGAATGTTAATAACCTTGTTCAGGACACCGGTGCCAAGCACAGGAGGATCCCAGGAAAAACGGAACATTTAATTTCTGTCTGTTTCACAATTCTAAATGTCTGATTCTTTAACATAGGAATGTTTAAAAACAGCATTGTGATATTCCAAGGTCAGTGTGTCTGGGAAAGGGGCACACTGATGTGTTTTTATTTTAAACAGGAGGATCCATTGAAAAGCAGCTCTGGACGATACGAGCACCTCCTGACCGACTTTCAATTCATTTCAAATCACCCATCGCTTTCCGTGGAATATTCTTTATTCTTTCCTGGGATGTGGACACTGCTGGCAAAGCCCCAGCACACGTTGCTCAGCTCCTAATTGCCCCTAAACGGAGTGACTTGCTCAGCCATTTCAGAGGGGCAGTTAAGAGTCACCCACATCGCTGTGTGGGTCTGGATTCACATGTAGGCCAGACCGGGTAAGGATGGCAGATTTCCTTCCCTAATAGGGTGAACCGGATGGGTTTTTACAACAATCGATGATAGTTTCATGGTCACCATTTCTGAGACGATATAATTCCAGATTGATTCACTGAATTCAAATCCCACCAGCTGCCTGTCCCCAGATCCTTTGCTGCGTCTCTGCATTACTCGGCCAGCGACATTCCCACCACCTCCCCTGAATGGAATATTCCACACAACCCCTTAGTTAAACAGGAAGGAGAAAAGAGAAAGGCTTTGACCTTTGGATGACCTCATCACCACCTACAGAAACCTTAAAGCTGACCATTCTGTAAAAGTTTATAAACTTTATTTTTATAAAACACAGAGTAAGAAACAGGTGAAAAGTAACGATGGACGTTCCGACTGACATCAGAAACATTGATTGACCGGATAAACACTCACTACATCACAGAGCGATCCTCAACCATTAAAGAATTGACCCACAATAAGGAATGAGAGAGCCTTATAAAAAGGGGCAGGAGTTTACACAGAGAGGCGACACCCACAGCTGCTCAGGATGATGGAATTCAGTTCAGGAAGGGGATAAAGTGAGAAGCTTTTGCGATTCAAGGTAGAAGTATTGAACAATCTGGAATCAGTGCTTCTCGAGCTTGCTGACTCGCCGAACACTTCAATTAATCTCATCATAAAAACTCCCGGTGTAAATAACATGGATTTGACTGACAAATGTTGAAGTGTTGGTTCAGAGACACAAGTTTTGACTTCCCATTTGAGCCTGGGGCTCCTTTCTGTCTCTGTTGCTCGTGTCAATGACAGCCAGGTGACGGAGCTGAGGGCTGAATTTAGCTGAGAATAACGGGGCCTGCGCCCCAGTTGGGAAACTGCCCTGGGCATCGCAATAATAGAGAGACAGGAAGGTGCTGGAGAACTGACTGGGAAATGGGCCTCCGACCAATCAGGGCACCAGAGGAGGTGACCGGGGCTGATGGTGACGTGACCCCCGGGGTTCAGTGTCCCTGTGTCCAAAGCGGGGAGTCACAGGAACAGGGGACAGAGGAGCTGAAGAGAATCCAGTTGTGTCCAGAACATTGTGAACATCCTTTTACTCTGGTTATCTTTGATCCTCAAGTCATTTTCTGTTTGTTTTAACCATGTTCTGTTTCATTAATAAACTTTTATCAGTAAAAATATTTGATTGTTCTGGACTTTTCCTGATGAGATTGATACACTTTAGAGAAAGTGGGTGAGAGGGGTTGGCAGGCTCTTTAACAGAAAGTGAATCCCTCTAAGGTAATTGGCAAAGGAGCCAGAGGGGGAGATGGGATTTTATTTTTGACTCAGTGATGTTAGAAAATGGGGTTCAGGGAGTCAATTAACCCTTTCTCCCCTTTTCCCAAACTCTGAAATGATTCCCAGTGATAACCCTTATTGGTGACAGTGGTTAGATTTTATTCAGTATCAATAAGAGCTGACACAGGCTAATGTCTGAGCAGTCGTATCAAAGTGCAGCAGCATTACCATTACACTCTGGGAAGAAGCAGCATCTCCACGGAAATGCTCCCTGCTCTGCCCCAGATGCCATGGCACCAGTCAATGCAATATGTAAAACCTCGACTAATCTCTGTGCTCGGGGAATCCCTTCTTATACTTTGTTACATCACAATGTCTATGGAGACTGATTTCACCCAATCATTGCCCAGCTAACATTTGAACGGACCAATTACAAAACCCGTCATTGAACCATCTGTACCCGCACAAGCCATGTCAAACTCTAAAACCAATTGTCTTCCCACGCTGCGTCCCTGGTACAGGGAGTCAGCATTCCCATGCCAAACCGTGAAAACATGGTGGCCGTGACACACAGGTGTCATCCAGGATTCAAGGCACTCCTGTTTTCTCTGTCCTCTGGGAGCTGTTTATCTCCCTGCTCCCACACAGCAAGTCGTCTGTTCTCAGCTCTGCTGGATCTCTGCTGACATTTGGCCCCTTTTACACCTTTCGGATCAATAAAACATTTGGTTAATGACCCAAACCACAACTTCCCATCCTGTCACCTGTCAACCATCCTTACCCAGAGCGTAATCACAACAGGAATAAAAACAGGAGAAGTGTAACAATCAAATTCAAAATCAATGCACAGCCAGTCATAGAATCTAATATAATGTTCACTAATTAGCAAGAAAACCCAAAGTTGGGGGTCCCCCAGGATTCTTACAGTCCACACCTTGAGGGGGGAGAACTCTCTCTCTGACCCCTCACTCAATTTCACTCCGTTATTTTCCAGTTCTGTTCTGGCCCCGCCTGGGGTAACACCTGGTTGATCTTGTCTTCCGAAAGAGCATCGTGAGTTCTAGGTTACTTGTACAAAAGGACAGATGCTTCAAGTAACAGATCAAGCATGGATGTAAAAGATTCTCCAGCTCTCTCTTTACCCCTATCCAACTTGTGGACAGTTCTTACTCAGTATTATTTCTCCCAAGCGGTTAATTGTCCTAATCTATAATATGATCCATTTTACTGTAATTTTCCTCACTTTGTGAGCATGTGCAGTGTGTTTAATTGGACCCTGATTGTTTTGAACTCAGTTTCTCTCTGGAGTGTCAATGCCTTGATGATGTCACAATGTTGTCTCAATCCCCTGGCCACATTAACCATTTCATCTCCTGCTGTGTCTCAAGTAGCTGTGTGTGTTTGGGACCCGCTCTTCACTCCATCTCACCATGAATTTAGGCTTGCTATTTTTCACATGTAACAAATCACATCTGCACACTCTGGTATCCCAAAATCATGTCACACATTCTTAACTCTCAGATGCACGAGTGAAAAGATCAAAATGTGACTGTCTTTCTTATCTCCCCCTGTTATGGTGCTGATGTTTCATGTAGTGGCCGGGCTTTCAAATGTGGATTTCTTTAAAACAAAGTTCATGGACAAGGATGTAAATATCTCCCAGAGAAAGTGATCGACTTATTCATCCCATCGACACATTCCAGACTTTCACTAGAATGCAGGTGGATACCAGATTGATATATTCCATTCAACCACACCCAAGGGGAGTTATTCCAATTCCCTTATTGTCCTGTATTTCTTACAACTAACCACAGGAGACCCAGGGACAGGTTACAATAGTTTATTCATGCTTCAAGCCCAGAGGGAACTACCCCAGAGAAAGCTCTGGAGGAGCACCCTCCTGTGATACAGCTCAAAGTCACAGCTCTGACACAGCTCTCTAATACAGTAATCACAGAGACATCACTTGAATACAACTCTCAGCTCCAAGTCACAGATACAGACAGCTTACACAGTTATTCAATACAGTGAGAAATGCAAGGGTTGTGAGGAAGAATATTTTGATGCAGTGAGTGGTAATGAGCTGGAACTCGCTGCCTATGACGGTGGAGGAAGTGGAGACAATAAATAATTACAAAGGAAATTGGATGGGATTTGGGGGGTTTCAAACAGAAATGCTGACTCAATATCTCCAAACTTCCTAACACCCTGTCAATCTGTGATCCGTGTGAAATTTGAAACCAGGTATTTGCAACAAGATTCAAAGAGCATCAGCCCACTGGAGGCAAAGTCATGAGACCGGCCAGTCCAGCAGAAAGAAACCCTCCGACCCTCCCCATTGACCAACTGTGAGAATGAACAAAATGCAGTCCTGGATGTAATTGAGAGCAGAAACAATAACAGCAGAATCCAACCCCTGGAATCACTCATGAACTTGTTGATGTCTCAGCAGCTGGGATGAAACTCTGAATCCCTTCCCACACTGAGAGCAGGTGAACGGTCTCTCCCCAGTGTGAACTCGCTGGTGTATCTGCAGATTGGATGACTGAGTGAATCCCCTCCCACACTGAGAGCAGGTGAATGGCCTCTCCCCAGTGTGAACTCGCTGGTGTCTCCGCAGGGTGGATGACAGAGTGAATCCCTTCCCACACTGAGAGCATGTGAACGGTTTCCCCCCAGTGTGAACCCGCTGGTGTATCTGCAGATTGGATGACTGACTGAATCCCTTCCCACACTGAGAGCAGGTGAACGGTTTCTCCCCAGTGTGAACTCGCTGGTGTTTCTGCAGGGTGGATGATTGAGTGAATCCCTTCCCACACTGAGAGCAGGTGAATGGCCTCTCCCCAGTGTGAACTCTCTGATGTGACCGTAGGCTGGATAAGTCAGTGAATCCCTCCCGACACTGAGAGCAGATGAATGGCCTCTCCCCAGTGTGAACTCGCTGGTGTGTCTGCAGCTGGGATAACCGAGTGAATCCCTTCTCGCACTGAGAGCAGGTGAACGGTTTCTCCCCAGTGTGAACCTGCTGGTGTCTCCACAGAGCGGATGCCTGAGTGAATCCCTCCCCACACTGAGAGCAAGTGAACGGCCTCTCCCCAGTGTGAACTCGCTGGTGTTGCTTCAGGATGGATAACCGAGTGAATCCCTCCCTACAGTGAGAGCAGATGAATGGCCTCTCCCCAGTGTGACTGCGCCGATGAGCTTCCAGCTGAGATGGGGTTCTGTATCTCTTCTCACAGTCCGCACATTTCCATGGTTTCTTCATGGTGCAGGTGTCCTTGCCTCTCTCTTGGGTGGACAATCAGTAGAAGCCTCGTACACACACAGAACACGAGTACAGTCTCTCCCCGCTGTGAATGGTGTGATATTTATTCAGGCTGTGTAACTGCTTAAAGCTCTTTACTCAGTGCACTGCAACACTCTAATTCGAGTGTGGAAGCTTTTCCAGTCACACTGATGTTTGAATTTTTTTCAAATCGACAGACTGGACAAACTTTTCTCCTTCTCGATTCAAAGGCCGATGATATTCAGCTCCCAAGGAATATGACTCTGTCAGATCTAGACGTGACGTTTGAGATTTCAGAACGTGATTCCTCTTTCAATATCCTGTAAAATGAGTTTATTAAAGCCATCACAAGATAGAAATTCAGAAGACACAATTCCTGTTTCCATGGAACATTATTTCCTCTCTCATTCCCCAAGAGCTGTGAATCTCCATCCCACACACTCTCCCTCCATTCTCACTCTGCTGTATCTAATATTCACCCTCCCGATTCTCCTGAAGGTGCTGATTGAGGCTGATTGACAGATCCATGCTCACTGCTTCCTGTCCTGGACACAAAAATTATAAGAAATCGGACTGCAGTTGGCCATTCAGCCCATCGAACTGCCTCAATCATTGATTGAGAATTGGCCGATCTAGCTCAGCGCCATTTCCCACGCTATCCCCCAGATGGCTCGATGCCTCAATGTCTTCAATATCTCAAAACTTATCAATCTCTGGCTTGAAATTTCTCGATGACTGAGGCTCCACAGTCCTCTGGGGTGCATAATTCCAAAACGTCACCACATACTTGAGTGAGGAAATCCTTCCTCATCTTAACTTTCTCTCCATTTCCCTACCTGTTTCCCATAACGCTTGACTCGTTTATCAATCAAAAATCAGTGTAACTCACCCTGGAATATATTCAATGACTCTCACCCTCCACTGATCCCTGTGGAGAAGAAATCCAAAGACTAATGACTCTAATAAGCAAGAGGTGAATGACTGGAAATATCTAAGGTAGCGACAGTACAATATTAATCTGTCTGAAGCTCAATCTTCATTCAGAGAGGAGCAGCTTTGCTGGGCCGGAATGGAGGAAGCTGCGTGCGGCCATGGACACAAGTCCGGACTCTGATTGGCTGGAGGACCAGCACCCATCCGGTCCTCCACGGGTTGCCATTGGTCAATCTGCCGCATGTAGACAATGTGGGGGCGGAACCCGAGCCCACGTGGGGGTGGGCGGGGCTTTGACCGCCAGCCGCGCTGAGCTGGTGTCCAATCCGCAGTGTTTTGCTTCTGTAACCAGTGATATTGCTGCCAATGGGACACTGTGTGCTGGGAACGCCCCTCTGAGTCATTGTGACCGCACAATGGAGCGCTGCCTGAATCAGCCAATAGCATTCACTCTGCTCCGCGGTGACGTCTCCGGGTTCAGGCGCGCGGACCCGGGAGCCTCGCCCCCACCCATTGTTCCCCAGTCTGTACATTCCACACATTGTTAGTCCAGTCAGATAGACATATATCTGTCTGGCAGCCTGCATGGAGATTTCCAGCTGTGTCCAGGACATGGATCTGTCAATCAGCTTGAATCAGCATCTTCAGGAGAATTGGGAGGGTGAATATTAGATACAGCAGAGTGAGAATGGAGGGAGTGTGTGTGGGACAGGGATTCACAGCTTTTGGGGAATGAGAATTGCTACATCCATCAACCATCCCTGAGCCTTCACAATGAATCTCTCTACTCAGGACACTCTTATCTCTGACTTTGTCTCTACTTGTAGCAGTCTCACAAAGCAGCTGCCTGTCTGCTGATACGAGAGGCCCTGCTGGGCAAGTTTAATGCTCCATGATTGTGTCTTTAATGACTGAATAGCTATAGGAATGTGGTCAAGCCTGCTAAATCCCATGATGCTTTATATATCAGTCAGTAATTCATTTGTTAACACAGTCCACAAGGATATATAAATACATTTAAAGGCAAAATATTGCGGATGCTGCGATCTGAAAGAAAAACAGCAAATGCTGGAAAATATCAGCGGGTCTGACAGCATCTGTGGAGAACTCTGACAAAAGGGTCATCCACACTCGAAACGTTGGTCTATTCTCTTTTTAAAATATATATCACACAGCTGCCTCAGCCTTGGCCCACTCTAACACATACAATTGTGCAATGGTGACTGGCAGGTCAGACAACTGGTCAGAATATTAAAAATGGCCAAGAATGATGAAAAGAATGATAAGGGAGGAAACATTTGAGTATGAGAGAAAGCTTGTTCGAAGTATAAAGACCGATAACAAATGGAGCACTGGCCATAGAGCAATAAAGCACAGAAACAGGTCCTTGGCCCAACTGGTCCATGCTGACCGCTGAACCTGTCCCTCAGAATTCTCTCCAGTAACTTATCCACCACTGACGTCAGGCTCAGCGGCCTTCAATTACCAGGCTTCTCTTTGCTACTCGTCTTAAACAACGGAACAACATGAGCCACGCTTCAATCTTCCAGAACTTTGCCAGTGGAAGAGAAGAAGCAAATATCTCTGCAAGGGCCTCTGCAATTTCTTCCCTAGCCTCCCAAAAGATCCGAGAATACACTTGATCAGGCCCAGGGGATTTATCCACCTTAAAGTGCATTAAGGCTGAAGATATTTCCACCCAAGTAACATGTGTGTGGCCCAATACATAACCTCTTATTTCTTTAGCACCCATGATATTCTCCTCAGTAAACATGGGGAGAAATATTCATTAAAAATCTCAGCCATCTCCTGTGGCTCCACACACAGACAGCTACGCTGATTTTTAAGAAGATCTATTCTCTCTGTAGCCACACTTTTATTCTTAATATAGCTATAGAGCCTCTTGGGATTTTCTTTAACCTTACCTGCCAGATCTATATCATACCCTCTTTCTGCCCTCCTGATTGCTCTCTGAAGTGTTCTCTTACACTTTTTAATCACATCAAGTGATTCACTTGTCCCCGATTGCCTAAACCCAATGTATGCTTCCTTCTTTTACCTGACCAGAGCCTCAATATCCCTTGTCAGCCAGGGATCCCTGGCTACATGACCTGAGCAAAGATAACAAGCCTGTACTGTGTTGTCAGCCAGCAGGCTGCTGTGGAAGCTTTCTTCATAACAGAGCAAGAGCGAGCCCTTTCTATATATTTAATTCAAGATTTTATAAGAGATTAGAGGGCAATTTATTTCGTCCATTACTTCAATTGGACTCGTCTCCATTCCCGGTATTTCTGGACCAGACGGGACCATTTCCCTTTTTTCTGGTGGATAATGGAAGTGTCACTGATTCTGATTTGATTTATTATTATGTGTATGAGTATACAGTGAAAAGCATTGTTTCTTGCGTGTTATACAAAGCATACCATTCATAGAGAAGGAAAGGAGAGGGTGCAGAACGTAGTGTTACAGTCATAGTAGGGTGTAGAGAAAGATCAACTTAATGCAATGCAGGACCATTCAATAGTCTGTTGGCAGCAGGGAAGAAACTGTTCTTGAGTCAGTTGGTACTTGACCTCAGACTTGTGTATCTTTTTCCCGACAGAGGAGAGTATGTCTGGGGTGCGTGAGGTCCTTAATTATGCTAGCTGCTTTGCCGAGGCAGAGGGAAGTGTAGACAGAGTCAATGGATGGGAGGCTAGGTTGTGTGATGGATTGGGCTACATTCACGACCTTTTGTAGTTCCTTGTGGTCTTGGGCAGAATGAATCTCTTCCCACACACAGAATAGGTGACAGGCCTCGCCCCAGTGTGAACTCGATGGTGTCTCAGCAGGTGGGATGACCAAGTGAATCCCCTCCTACACACAGTGCAGGTAAATGGTTTCTCCCCAGTGTGAACTTGCTGATGTACAATGAGGTTGGATGAATACCTAAACATTTTCCCACAGGATGTGCAGCAGAATAGCTTAACCTCAGCGTCAGCTTGCAAGTGTGACTGGAGGCAGAATGAGTCAGCAAATCCCTTCCCACACATGGAGCAGGTGAATGGTCTCTCTCCTGTGTGACTGCGTCGATGCTTTTCCAGCTGGGATGGGTAATTGAATCCCTTCCCACAGTCCTCACATTTCTGAGGTTTCTCCATGGTATCAGGGTCCTTGTGTCTCTCCAGGTTGGATGATCAGTTGAAATCTCCTCCACACACAGAATACGTGTACAGTTTCTCCTCACTGAATGGTGTGATTTTTTTTCAGACTGTGTAACTGGTTAAAGCTCTTTCCACAGTCAGTTCACTGGAGCACTCTCACTCGTGTGTGTGTGTGTGTGTGTGTGTGAGAGCGAGAGACTCGGTGCTTTTCCAGTCACACGAATTCTTCAAATCTCTACCCAAGTCAAATCAGAACAAACATTTCTCCTTCCACATTTAAAATCTGATGATATTCAGATCCTGATGAATTGAGCCACTCTGTTTGATCTTGATGTGATGTTTGGTTTGAACTTTTGGCTGTAAATCCTCACTTCCAATATTCTGCAAAAGTTTACAAATTTAATCACTGTCAGAACAGGATAGAAATTCTGAACAGACAATTCCAGTTTCTCTGGAACATTTTTTCCTCTCTTTTAAATGTCGGTCCCACACACTCTCCCTCCTCCTTGGGCTGAGGTCCCAGTTCAGATGCTGGTCCCACATTCTCTCTCTCTCCCTGGGCTGAGATCCCAGTTCAGATGCTGGTCCCACACACTCTCTCTCTCCTCCCTGGGCTGAGGTCCCAGTTCAGATGCTGGTCCCACACTCTCCCTCCTCCCTGGGCTGAGGTCCCAGTTCAGATGCCGCTCCCACACACTCTCTCTCTCTCCTTCCTGAGCTAAGATCCCAGTTCAGATGCCGGTCCCACACACTCTCTCTCTCTCATCCCTGGGCTGAGATCCCAGTTCAGTGTTTGGATGAGTCTCTCTGTGTCCCCAGGCGGTGCATTGAGAATCCGATCGCCTTCATCCCGATACCGCACCGACACTGCGCATGTTTCACTCTCAGCCCGACCCCGCCCCTCATTTAGTCCGATTGGTTGGAGCATCTGCCGCTCACACTCTAACCTCCAGCATCGCCTCCTCCGATTGGTCCGGAATCGGTGTCAATCATTGTGTGTTGGCACATGCGCAGTCGGTAGAGACGGAAGGCAAGAGCTCGAGCGAGAGGTTTTAAAATGCGAGATTTACAAAGGGCGAGTGCGGATCCAGAGTCAAAATTAAATCCGTAAACATAAATAGAGCCAGCAGGTAAGTTAGAGAGGCTTCATAAGCTTACTGTGCCGTCACTAAACCCTCCATAAGCTTTCGGTCCCGCGTTTGCTCGGCGAGGCGATCTTTCTCCAGGAGAGACCCCAGATACCGGCCACCATCTTTATAGAGGCAATCTGCACCAAAGTGCATGCGCTGCTGCCACCTTTGTACAGGGCAATGTGCACCAAAGGGCATGCGCTGCCGCCATCTTTATGCGGGGCAATGTGCACTCAAGTGCATGCGCAATCTCCATGCAATCGCAGAATGTGCAACATCTGCCTCTTTACCTGCTCATTGCCCAAGGAGAAATACTCCTTTCAGGTGATGCAGCATTTCACTAGTACTTCCTCCAACTTGGTGAATTATATTCACTGCTCCCTTTGTGGTCTCCTCTACATTGGGGATATTAAACATACACTGGGTGACTGCTTTGTGGAAACATCTTTCACTCCAGCCCCAAGCTTGACCCCAACCTTCCGATCATTTACCATTTCAACTCAGCGTCTTGCTCTCATGCCCACATGTCCACCCTTGGTCTGCTGCAATGCTTCAGTGATACACAATGCAAACTGAATGAAAAACACCTCATCTTCCAATTGGGCAAGTTACAGTCTTCTGGACTCAACATTGCATTCAACATCTTTAGAATGTGAACTTTCCCTTCCATCTTCACTCTCCTTTTTTGTTTTCTGTTATTCACTTCCCCTTGGCTTGTCCCAACACAACTGCCCTGCATGGACACTGTCCCTTGTTGTTCAGTTTTGCTCCCACTGAGCACTGACCTCTGATCTTCCATTAACACATTCCGTATCTAACCTTTGCCACAGTCAACATTCTTCAATCCCTAATGATTCCATTAACACCCTCTTTTTTCTCAAGCCCCTGACATCATTATCAATCTCTCCTTAACTCTGACCGATCACTAGCTTTCCATTCTGCCCCACCCCTCTTCAAGTTTATCATTTATATCTTTTTTATGTTCTGTAGAAGGGTCACATGGACTCAGACATTAACTTTGTTTCTCTCCACAATTGCTCCCATTCTTGCTGAGTTTATCCAGCATTTTCTGTTTTTATGCATGATCTTTATAGGTGGCAATGAGCCATTCATAAAATGTGCGTTCACTGGGACTTTCAGATCAGCAACAATGGAATTGTAAACCCATGGTCACTCAGTAGTATGGAATTTAAGTATTGCTGATTGAAAGAGATGTGTTTTTGAAGCTTTTCATCTTGCACTCATCCAGACAGATGCAGAAATACAATTTTTCAAAGCAAACAACAATTGCTGCTGCATGAGGAACATGTATTGACTGGTTCGACAGTCAGTTCTGATTGGTTAGGATGTTGCCATGGAGAATGCACCAGGGAACTATCACTCCTGCCTTTGTTTCGTTTCAGAAAAGGCCCATTGCTTGGACATGTTCCTTCTACATGCAGAGGGCAGCTCCCTGTGTTTGACTATATATAGATTCTCGCAAGTGTAAGTAAAACACTTCACAAGTCCAACTGATAATCTTTACAATTTGGTATTTTTGTGTCTGTCCGGATGAGTATAAGATACAAAAGGTTTTTAGCAATACTCCAGTGCCTTAAAGGACAAAAATATAGCAGCTAGAGGGAGAGGTGAAGGGGGAGGGTTTCAGAGTTTGGGGATGAGAGACTGAAGGCATGGTCTCAAATGATGGAGCAATTAAATAGTGAATGTACAAGAGGCCAGAATGAGAGCAGCACAGATATCTCAGCGGGTTGCGGGGCTGGAGGATAATATAGAGATAGGGAGGGATGAAGCCCTGGAGAGATTTGAACACAAAGAGGAGAATTTTAAACTAAAGACATGAGTGGGACAGGAATTTGCAACTTTGGGGATCAAGAGATCAAAGTGTTCCATAGGAACTAGTATTTCCTGTTCTTCCGGTGATGACTTTGTAAACTCTTTTTGCAGAGAATTAGAACGGGAGGATTTGCAGACGAGAAACTCAAACCAAGTATCACGTAAAGAGCCGACAGAGTCACTCGATTAATCAGGATTTGAATATCGTCAGTCTTCGAATGTGGAAGGAGAAATGATTGTCTGTTCTGCCCGTGGGAAAAGGTTTGAAATATCAGTGTGACTGGAAAAGCACCGAGACACACACACACCCGAGAGAGAGTGTTCCAGTGAACTGACTGTGGAAAGAGCTTGAACCAGTTACACAGCCTGAAAAAACATCACACAGTTCACAGTGACGAGAAATTGTCCACGTGTTCTGTGTGTTAATGAGGCTTCAACTGATCATCCAACCTGGAGGGACACAAGGACACCAACACCATGGAGAAACCGTGGAAATGTGGGGAGTGTGGGAAAGGATTCAATTCTCCATCCCTGCTGGAAATTCATCAGCGCAGTCACACTGGGGAGAGGCCGTTCATCTGCTCAGAGTGTGGGAAAGGATTCACTCAGTCATCCCAATTGCTAACACACCAGCGGTTTCACACTGGGGAGAGGCCATTCATCTGCTTGGAGTGTGGAAAGGGATTCACTCAGTTATCTGACCTGCGGAGACACCAGCGAGTTCACACTGGAGAGACACAGTTCACCTGCTCTGAGTGTGGGAAAGGATTCATTCAGTCATCCAATCTGCTGAAACACCAGCAAGTTCACATTGGGGAGAGATCATTCACCTGCCCTGTATGTGGGAAAGGATTCACTGGGCCCTCTGATTTGCTAAGTCACCAGCGAATTCACACTGAGGAAAAGCTGTTCAGCTGCACTTCCTGTGGAAAGAGATTCAGGTCTTCAGCCCAGCTCAGTGTACACCAGCGAGTTCACACTGGGGAGAAGCCATTCATCTGCTCTGAGTGTGGGAATAAATTTGCTCAGTTATCTCACCTGCAGACACACCAGCGAACACACACTGGAGAGAGACCATTCACCTGCTCTGAGTGTGGGAACAAATTCACTTGTTCATCGCACCTGAGGAGACACCAGCATGTTCACACAAGGGAGAGGCCATTCACCTGCTCCGAGTGTGGGAAGGGATTCACTCAGTCTGGCAGCCTGCTGAGGCACCAACGAGTTCACAATTAACTGCAGGGATTGGATTCTGCTGTTAGTGCAGTTCAATACTGACAGTTCATAAGACCATAAGACATAGGAGCAGAATTAGGCCACTCGGCCCATCGAGTCTGCTCCGCCATTCAATCATGGCTGATTTTTTTTCTCATCCCATTCTCCTGCCTTTTCCCCATAACCCCTGATCCCTGATCTATCTCTGTCTTAAAGACACTCAATGACTGGCCTCCACAGCCTTCTGTGGCAAAGAGTTCCACAGATTCACCATTTCCTGGCTGAAGAAATTCCTCCTCATCTCTGTTTTAAAGGATTGTCCCTTTAGCCTGAGGTTGTGCCCTCTGGTTCTAGTTTTATCTGGTTTGGATTTTGTTTCGTTGATGTTAATAATCCCTGTAACTGGGCTGAAGTTTAAAATTCTAGATCTAGAGCTGATTGTGTTCTCAGGGCTGCAGCTTCCCTTTAAGAACCGCTGCCACTGATCTTTCCCCATAACTCAGCAACTCTCATCAGAAATTAGTTTACAACAAGATTCTGAACTTTTACTTCAATCCTAAATTGATCTTTGGTACAAACTCTACAATTCAGTGCCTGAGAGGTTCTCCTGATGAACATTTCCAATTAGAAAGTGCTGATTAATCCTTGCTGAGAATTCTTACTGACCTGCACATTACACAGTGACACCTCCATTATCCACCAGAAAGAAGGGGAATGAGAATTGATGGAGAATCGTGAGTTCCCAAATCTTACCCCTCCTGTGGGTACAGAATTTCGATTTTCAAGTTTGCTTATGACACCACCATAGTGGGTCGGATCTCAAACACTGACGGGACAGAGTACAGGAATGAGATAGAGAATCTGGTAAACTGGTGCGGCAACAATAATCTCTCCCTCAATGTGTGGAATGGACTGCCTGCAGTGATAGTGGAGTCAGCCACTTTCGGAACATTTAAGCGGTTGTTGGATAGGCACATGGAGCACACCAGGATGATAGGGAGTGGGAAAGCTTGATCTTGGTTTCAGATAAAGCTCGGCACAACATTGAGGGCTGAAGGGCCTGTTCTGTGCTATACTGTTCTATGTTCTAATGTCAACAAAACGAAGGAGATTGTCATCGACTTCAGGAAGCGTAAAGGAGAACATGCCCCTGTCTACATCAACAGGGACGAAGTAGAAAGGGTCGAGTGCTTCAAATTTTTAGGTATCCAGATCACCAACAACCTGTCCTGGTCCCCTCACACCGACACTATAGTTAAGAAAGCCCACCACTGCCTCTACTTTCTCAGAAGACGAAGGAAATTTGGCATGTCAACTACGACTCTCACCAACTTTTACGGATGCACCAAAGAAAGCATTCTTTCTGGTTGTATCACAGCTTGGTATGGCTCCTGCTCTGCCCAAGACGCAAGAAACTACAAAAGGTCGTGAATGTAGCCCAATCCATCACGCAAACCAGCCTCCCATCCATTGACTCTGTCTACACTTCCCGCTGCCTGGGCAAAGCAGCCAGCATAATTAAGGACACCATGCACTCCAGACATACTTTCTTCCACCTTCTTTCCTCGGGGAAAAAGATACAAAAGTTTGAGGTCACACATAACTGACTCAAGAACAGCTTCTTCCCTGCTGCCATCAGACTTTTGAATGCACCTACCTCACATTAAGTTGATCCTTCTCTGCACCCTAGCTATGACTGGCTGTGATTGTAACACTACATTCTGCACTCTCGTTTCCTTCTTTATGAACAGTATGCTTGTCTGTATAGCGCACAAGAAACAATACTTTTCACTGTATACTAATACATGTGACAATAAATCAAATCAAATCAAAAAAGTATTCCCCTCAGCTCGGGAGTGCACACAAGTTCCACTCCAAGTACTAGGCTGTAAAAAAAAATCTCTGTCCGATAACCCTAAAAAATCTGAAGAAATTTCTGGATTATTATAGAAGTAGCTCACTGTGTTATGAAGAAAGCTTCCACAGCAGGTTACTGGCTGACAAACACAGGACAGACCTGTTAACTCTGTTTGCAGCACAGGCCTTCAATCTCATGACCCTCATGTAATCTAACTGTCTGCGTGAAGGTTAAAACAGGCTCTCGAGAGTGAAGAGATTTTGAAGTGATCCGTACTGACTTCAGCCCAATACCCACACTCTGGCTCACAACAGTTAACCATTCAGAGGAGACTGCAGCCACCAGCTACAGAGACCAGCACTCTCTCTGTGTCACCCTGTTTGTCCTCTGGGACTGGTAAACCATTCTCACCTGTCAGTTTGTGGGTTTTTCCTGTTTATTTAGCTTCTGCATCACACTTAAACTGTTGTTCCTCAATGAAATACTTTAAGTCACTTCTGAGCCTCAACACCCTTTTTGGGTAATCTGTGATTTGTGAAGCTAAATCTTACAAGTGGTGTTCGGAGTGGGATCAGTTTTCGTTAAACATGAATGGAGAAGTTCCTAAGTGAAGCCAGGACGATACAATGGCACTGCCTCATTACAGGGAATGACTGATAGATAGTCTGAGAGAAAACAGGCCGGCCGGGGGTGAGAGATATCCTGTGGATTGGAGAAGAGGGTGACACGGATTACGAGTATATCCTCAATAGGATTTCTAAACCGGTTCAGAAAGGACAAATTGATGAGGTCCAGAATCAGTTAGAAAATATCCACAAGGTGGATACAAGTGAACAGAGACCTGGAGAATCTTTAAAGTTCGTGCATGAACTTATGTTTGAACCAGATGTATTTACAGCATGTCAATAATTTAGAATTGTGAAAGATGATCTGCAGGTGGGGAGGATGAATCTAAGTCAACAGTTATCACACTTACTGGAAAAGTTTTGACATTTACTCTCGATGGCAGCTTATGGATTTGTGTGGCTGATTCTGATCATTCGAGTAGCTTCAGTCTGTTATCCAGGGAATGTCATTCAGAAATTAGGAAAGCAAGCTTGGAAACAGCTTAAAATGGTGAGGTTAGTCTGAAATCAGTTGAGATGTCAATAAAGATAATCCCTCTCTTGGTGGGGACATCTTTAAGAAATCACCAATAACCTTATATAAACCTTTGGAAATGTATTGACTATTATGGGGATCTCTCTCTCACTCCTTTTCTTATCAGGAAAGCTTTCTGGGTTGATAAACACAGGACAGTGTGGACCTGTTGTCTCTGCCAAAGACACTTCTGTAGCACAGAACCTGAAACAAGACAAACTTGATCGGCTTGGGGGGTTGTCATGACCCACATGGAAACCAACTGTCTGAGTAACGATTAAGCCAGATGTCCGAGCAAGCAATGAGCCACAAAATGACTTCATGAATATCCAATGGGAATAGGAGGGATTACCTTGATTATCTGTGCTTGACTAATGGACAATTGAATAAGTGATTGATGTAAGACCCCAAAAATAAGGTTTATGAATGGGCCTTTGAGAGGGTAAATCACATCAGACAGCAAAGAACTTCTCAAAGTGATCCATCCATCCACATTTGTCCCTCTTCATTGGAGGTGTGAGAAACAGGTTTATAGATGTGGCCTAATGTACAATGAATGATGACACTTTAAAATGGAAATTCCACACAAGTTGCTGAAATCGAGTGTCTGTTGCCATGGCTACTGAGTAGGTTTGTGAATGTGCCAAAGACTCACAAGCAGAGCGATCAGTCTCAATCACTTTTGAAAGTTACTGTTGGATCTCCACCAGTCATTCAGACAATGTGTTCCAGATCGTCATAATTCACTGAGTAAAATAATCTCTCATCTCCATCCTGGATATTTTGCTAATTATTTTAAATCCGGGTTCTGTGGTTACCAACCATCCCCACAATGGAAACAATTTCTCCCGATGGAGATGGAAAATGTTTTTTAAAAATCCACACCTCTATTAAATAATTCCTTAACCTTCTCAGCTTGAATAAGAACAATCCCAGCTGCTGCAGTCTCTCCACAGAACTAAAAGCTCTCATCCCTGATACTATTCTGGGAAATTTTCCCTGCACCCTCTCCAAGACCTTGACATCTTTCCCAAAGTGCGGTGCTCAGCATTGAACACAATATTTCAGCTGGGGATGAATCAGTGATTTATAAAGATTTACTATAATTGTCTTGCTTTTGTGCTCCATGTCTCCATTAATAAACGGAGGACCTATTAGTTTTATAGTTAAACAGCTTGATCAACTTGTCCTGTCACAGTAAAGCATTTGTGTACATCCATTCCCAAGTCACTGCATTCCTGCACTCTGTTTAAAATTGTCCCATTTAGTTTATTCTGCCTCTCCTCATCCTTCCTTCCAAAATCTATCATTCACTGTGAATCACTCTGGGATGCTCTGAGGGGGTGAATGTTTCTGAATGAACACAATAACTTTCTTTCTCTTTTACAGCTGATTTTGATTTTGTAGATTTTGCTCCAAAGGTTAAATAGGGATTGATGTTCAAAGTTAATTACGTGACTGATCAGGAACAACTTAAGCTGGGAGTGAGTGAATTGAAATTTAAGTTAGTTTATTTGGTTGGCCAAAAAGATTTGAATCAGTGAATTGAGAGGAAAGATCCCAGACAGCGGTTCTTCAAGGTCCACTGCAGGCCTGACAGCTCGATCAGCTCCAGTCTCAGCTCAGGAGAGCTCAACAACTCCACATACTGTCCACAGGGGAGTTCTCCTGCTGCAGCGGGACCAACATTCCTGTCTTAAATAACACCACCATGGGTTAATCGGTCTGACTGCTGTTCGTGGAATCTTACTGTGTACAAACTGACTTGAGAAACAGTAACAACGTGTATAAGGTGTTGGTGAGGCCACACCTGGAGTACTATGTACAGTTTTGGTCTCCTTATTTGAGAAAGGATATCCTGACACTGGAGGGGGTGCAGAGGAAATTCATGAGGTTGATTCTGGAATTGAGAGGGTTGGCTTATGGGGAAAGACTAAGTAGACTAGGACTATACTCATTGGAATTCAGAAGAATGAGGGGAGATCTTATAGAAACATATAAGATTATGAATGGAATGGATAAGATAGAAATAAGGAGGTTGTTTCCATTGGCAGGTGAAACTAGAACTAGGGGTCATGGCCTCAAAATAACTGAAGCAGTTGAGGCTACCTCATTGAATGATTTTAAGGCCAGATAGATAAGTTTGAACAGTAAATGAATTAAGGGTTATGGTCAGTGGGCGGGTAAGTGGAGCGGAGTCCACAAAAAGATCAATGATCTTATTGAATGGCGGAGCAGGCTCGAGGGGCCAGATGGCCTACACCTGCTCCTAGTTCTTATGTCTTTATAGAACATGTTTAATGTAACAAAACATTCCACTATGCTTCAGAGGAGTTTGAGAAAGAAAGAACTGACACGGAGTCACATGGGACAATATTCGGATAAATGGACAAAACCTTGATTGGAGAGGCAGATTTTAACAATCACCCTTAACCAGGAGAGAGTGTTGGAGAGGGCGGCGAGCTTGAGGGAGCCTTTGAAAAGGAACTAACTTGTGTTTGTGATGTTAAACGATTCAGACATTGGTATTTTACACAAAGCTGATTTATTTGACTTTTATCGAGAATATTAACATCTATAAGTAGGCTGGAGTTTATTAACATCAGCAGAAATAGACCCTGATCAGCAATGTTCATTCCTGACTTGATTAACCACAAAATCTAATCATTGTAGTTACTCATGAATTCGCTGGTGGGTCAGCAGGACAGATGACTGAGTGAATCCCTTCCCACACTCGGAGCAGATGAACCACCTCTCGCCAGAGTGAATTCGCTGGTGTCTCAGCAAGTGCGATGAGGTAGTGAATCCCTTTCCACACTTGGAGCATGTGAACGGTCTCTCCCCAGTGTGAACAAGCTGATGTGTCAGGAGGTCAGATGATCGAGTGAATCCCTTCCCACATTGGGAACAGGTAAACGGTTTCTCTTCAGTGTGGCCTCGCTGGTGTGTCAGCAGGTTGGATAACTGAGTGAATCCCTTCCCACAGTCAGAGCAGGTGAACGGCCTCTCCCCAGTGTGAACCCGCTGGTGTACAGTGAGATGAGATGAATGTCTGAACCCAGTCCCACAGTGAGAGCACCTGAATGTTTCTCATCAGTGTGAACACATTGATGGGACAACAGTTCCCTGGAACTTTTAAAACATTTCCCGCAGTCTGAACATTTAAAAGGTTTCTGGTCAGTGTGAACTTGCTGGTGAGCCAGCAGATGAGACAAATGAGGGAATTTCTTTCCACATCTGGAGCAGGTAAATGGTTTCTCCCCTGAGTGAACTCGCTGGTGTGTCCGTAAGTTGGATGACTGAGTGAATTTCTTCCCACACTCAACAGGTGAATGGTCTCTCCCCAGTGTGAACTCGCTGGTGTATCATTAGCTGGGATAAGTGACTGAATCCTTTCCCACACTCAGAGCAGCTGATTGGTCTTTCCCCAGTGTGAGCACACTGGTGAGTTTCCAGCTCAGCTGAGGAGCTGAATACTGCTGCACATTCCTCACATTTCCAAGTCATCCCCCCGCTGTGACTGCATTCGTGCTTTGACAGATCAGATGATTGGTTGAAGCCTCGTCCACACACAGAACACGTGTATGGTTTCTCCCCACTGTGACGAATGCTTTCTCCTTCCATGTTCAAAGTCCAGTGATATTCAGGCTACGATATTAAGAGTGACTCCGTCAGATCCTGATGTGATGTTTTGTTTGAGTTTCCAGACCACAAATCCTCCCCTTCTAAAACCCTGTGAAATTGATTTAAAACAGAAAAAAGGGAGTGAGAGAGAACCCACAACAACACAAAGGCAGGTTGTCAAAGTGAGCTGAATGAATCTGGTAATTTCTGGGGCCAGCAGGAGGAAAAAGTCACCATGAAGCTGCTGGATTGTCATAAAAACCCAATTGCTTCTCCATGTGGACATGGAGAGAATGTGCAAATTCCACACAAAGTCACTTTAAGTCAAATAGAATATTCAGAATGTCACAAAGACGAGTTAACTGTCCAATTAATCCCATTCACCATAACTCTGCCAATTTACCGTCTGCAAGTATTTATCCCATTCCCTTTGAAAGTTACTATTAAACCTGCTTCTAGCAGCTGTCAGTTTGTGCATTTCAGATCACATCAAATTATTGTGTAAAACAATCTCCTTATCATGCCCTCCAGTTAGGCTGTCAATTATGTTAAATCTCTTTGTCCTCTGCTTACAGACCCTCCTGCTCCTGGGAAATAGATTCTCTCCATCGACAGATCCTCCTGCTCCTGGGAAACAGTTCCTCTCCATTGACACTATCATAAATCATTTGTCATTTTAAACATCTCTATTAAATCTCCCCATCATATTCCCTGATCTAAAAACCCACGTTTTTCCTGTCCTGAAGAATCATATGGACTCAAAATGTTAACTGTTTCTCTCTGAACAGATGCTGCAGGACCTGCCGAGGTTTTCTGTTTTTCTCCCCGATTTTCCTTCTATAATCAATCAGAAACCCTTCATGATTTTGAACATCTCGATGAAATAGGAACACACAGAGCCTGAGAAAGATACAGAGGAGAGACAGAAAGACTGAGAGAAAAATTGAGAGAGATTTTAAAAAGCAGAAAGATGAGGTTGTCAAAGATAAAAGCTGAGAAACAGGAAACAAGCAACACACAATGATATAAAATATAAGGGAGCAGGCTATCAGTTCCCGGCTATGGGGATCAGAGCGAACTCTGACTGATCCACAAACACAGCCAGTTATATCTGGGAATGGAAACTCTGAACAGAAATAATAGGCTCATTTGTAAATGTCACCGCAATGTGATCTGTGTGACTCTGCCCTGACTCTGTGGACAGATATAGGCCGCATTGACAGATGTTCTCACCAGATTGTGGTCCCTGGATTTATTTTCTGCTCAGAAGTGAGATGTGAGGTTTGGAACCGGCAGCAGAGAAACAGGAAGTTGTGTTACCTGAGAATGAAACAGCCGGCGTCAGTTTGATGTTATCACCATGAACAGTCTTCCTTCCTGTGAGGGTGAACTCACCCTGACAGCATCAAGAACAACCACACAGATTGCTACCGGTCTCAGCATTACATTCACCTCCATTCCCATTTTAAACAATAAATATGCATTCTCTCTACTTTCTGACAGCCAATCTTCTATCAGAAGCAGTGCAGGGGGTAATATGTTACCCCCTGCACTACTAGATTTCGTTTTCCATGATAACCTTTGATGTGGAACCTTATCACATGTTTTCTGGAATTCAATTCAGAAGATCCACAGGTTCCCTTCTATCCACACGTTACTTCTTCAAAGAACTCCAATTGGTTAAACACAATTTCCCTTTCATTAAACCATGCTAACTCTTCCTGATTACCTTGAGTTTTTCCAAAGTGGCCAGCTATAACCTCTTTAATGATTGATTCTAACATCTTCCCCACAACAGATGTCTATCTAACTGGCCTAAATTTCCTGTCTCATGCCACCATCCATTCTTGAATTAGAGGGCTTATATTTGCTACTTTCCAGTCTGATGGAACCTCTCCAGAATCTAGGGAACTTTGGAAAATTAACACCAACAAATCTACTGTCACTATCTCATTAACCACCTTCTTAAGATGCTAGGATGAATTCCATCGTGACCCAGAGACTTGTCAGCTGCAGCTCAGTACAGCTTCCCACGTCATTGTAATTTCTCCTAGTTCACTCTCCCTTCCACCTCCTGATTTACAGCTAGGACTGGCTGGTTTTGTATTTTCTACAGTGAAGACAGAAGCAAAGATTTGTTTATTTCATTGGCCATTTATTATCTACTATTACTCCCCATTCTCATTCTCTTGAGAGCCAACACTCACCTTATTCCTCTTTTCCTTTTCGAATACCTATAGAAACTCTTGCTATTCATTTTTACATTAACAGCTAACTTCCTCTCATACTCTAATGTTTTTCTTCCAATTAACCTTTTAGTAATTCTCTACTGTTCTTTATATTCCAGCCAATCATCTGACCTGCCACTCACCTCTGTGTAGCTATATGCTTTTCCCTTAAGTTTGATGCTTTGAGGAAGGAGACAGGGAGATGGAGAGCACTTCAAAAGGAACTATTTAAAAATAATAATAATTCGTGGGGTGTGGGCATTGCTGGCAAGGCCAGCATTTTTTGCCCAATTTTTGAGATTCCCGTCTGAGCTGTAAACCTTTGGATTAAATCCCACCATCAACAAATTATTTCCCAGCTGAATGTGAAAATTGATTCACTCAGTCATCCCATTTACCGATAGAACAGCAGAATTACACCAGAGGAAGACCACTCAAACACTTAACGTTCGCAAAGGGATTTCCTCAGTGGTTAACAATCTATAACTTTAAAAGCTCAAAGCATTTTAACTACCCCTCTTATTGGTGACGGATAGTTTAACTGTTCTGTCCAAGAGGGCACAAATCACTTGTTCACCCCAGCGAGTTCACATCTAAATGCAGGTGATTGTTATGTTGTCAATCACACCCAGGACAAAAATGTGCTGGAAGGCCTATGCTGCTTAGTTGCCAAATGAATTGAAGTAACACATTTGAACCTTGGCCCAATGGTACCAATCATAATCAGATCGCAAATCGTATTTTCTATTGAACAATATGGGTTTGAATGGCGAGGTGGTTACCCAACATTCTCTGCGGGTGAGACTGTGTCCTATCCACATTACTGCAATTCTTGCGCACGCGCAGTACCTGGCTCTGACCGGAACATGCGCAGTGTCTGACTCTGACCGGAGCATGCGCAGGCCGGGCTGTGACTGGAGCTGCGAGGAGTCGGAAAGAAACAATGGAGTGAGGTTCAGTAATGGAGCCGCTGGGTGACCGGGGAGGGATAGAAGCAGCGGAGTGGGCTGGGAGGCTTCATAAATACCTAGTGGATGCCCCAATTCAGATAACATGTTCCCGGTATCGCTTCAATCGGTACAGAACAGAGTCGGAGCTGAGCGGCTCCAGGCCCGGGTTAGCGGCCGCCATCTTTATAGGAACAATGTGCAGCAGGGCGCATGCGTTATGAGCCTGGACCAGTTACCAACTCTCCCGGATTGGACTGAAGTCTCCAGGAATTTTTTATTCGTCCAGGGAATGTGGGAATTGCTGGCTGAGCCAGCATTTATTGTCCATCCCTAATTGTCCTTGAACTGAGTGGTTTGCTTGGCCATCTCAGGGCATTTTAAGAGTCAACCACATTGCTCTTGATATATAGTTCATAGAAATCATAGAAACCCTACAGTGCAGAAGGAGGCCATTCGGCCCATCGAGTCTGCACCGACCACAATCCCACCCAGGCCCTACCCCCACATATTTACCCGCTAATCCCACTAACCTACGCATCTCAGGACTCTAAGGGGCAATTTTTAACCTGGCCAATCAACCTAACCCGCACATCTTTGACCGGGTAAGGATGGCAGATATTTTTCCTAATTCATTCACACTGTGGGTGTCCCTGGCTGGGCCAGCATTCATCACCCATTCCTATTTGTCCTTGAACTAAGTTTCAGAGGACATTTTAAGAGTCAACCACATTGCTGTGGATCTGGAGTCACATATAGGCCAGACCAGGTAAGGAGAGCAGATTTCCTTCCCTCAATGACATTAGTGAACTAGATGGGTTTTTACAACAATGAACAATGATTTCATGGTCATCAGTAGGCTTTTAGTTCCAGATTTTAATTATATTCAAAATTCACCATACCATAGGATCATACAATCCCCGCAGTGCAGAAGGAAGCCATTTGGCCCATCACCCAGCCCTATCCCTGTAACCCTGTACATTTAGCATGGCTAATCCACCTAACCGACACATCTTTGGACTGTGGGATTCAAACCTGGATCTCTGGAAAATTGTCTGGACATTATAAAATATACTTTTTTGTAATTTGTTTTGAATATTTCTCTACACTGGATATTAAAATATTGACAATAGATAAAAGTTGTTTGGTTGACCATCAATCGTCCTGTAACGTGATGAGTCTTTTTGCTTTCCAATTGGCCGAGGAAGGCAGTGTGGAATGAGGTTGGAGGATGGGGGCAACATAAAAGATGTGATAAAACCTCCAGGAATACATTGAATCACAGTTGGCGATTATGGAGTAGAGAATGTTGTGAATTTCTATCCTGGACAGACAGTGATGGTTTCTGTAAATTTACAGGGTGCTGGAAATGGAGAATTGACAGACAGGGAACACAAATCAAACATCACATCGTGATCTGATGGAGTCACTTGAAAAAAATCAGGACCTGAATATCAGCAGCTTCTGAATGTGGAAGGTAACAGGTTTGTCGATTCTGTGTGTGAGATAAGATTTCAGGTCTCAGTGTGACTGGAAAAGTCCTGAGATTCACAAATCCTGGAGAACTGTGCTTGGTTCTGAGCAACATACCTTAGAAAGGACAGAATGGCCTTGGAGGGAGTGTGGCACAGATTTACCTGAGTGATATTTGAACTCCACAGGTAATATTACAATGTGAGATTACAGGAAGTTGTTTTAGCACAGAGGAGGCCATTTGGCCCATTGAGTCCATGCCATCTGTCTAGGGCAATCCAGTCCCATTCCATCCTCATATCTTTGCAGATTTCTTTTCCTCCAATGTCTATCTTATTTCTTTTTGAAATTATTCATCATGTCCATTTCAACCCCAATCATGGGCAGCAAGTTTTGGGTCATTAGCCCTCACTGTCTAAAAACACTCTTCCTCACATCTCCTGTACTAAAGAACAAAACAAAGAACAAAGAAAATTACAGCACAGGAACAGACCCTTTGGCCCTCCAAGCCTGCACCACCTTGCTGCCTGACTGAATTAAAACCCCCTACCCTTCCAAGGACCATATCCCTCTATTCCCATCCTATTCATGTATTTGTCAAGATGCCCCTTAAAAGTCACTATCGTATCTGCTTCCACTACCTCACCCAGCAGAGTTCCAAGCACCCACCACCCTCTGTGTAAAAACACTTGCCTCGTACATCTCCTTTAAAATTTGCCCGTCGCACCTTAAACCTGTGCCCCTAATAATTGACTCTTCTACCTTGGGAAAAAGCTTCTGATTATCCACTGTATCCATGCCCCTCATAATCTTGTTGACTTGTATCAGGTCTCCGTCGTTCCAGTGAGAATAAGCCAAGTTTCTCCAACCTCTCCTTATAGCTAATGCCCTCCATACCAGGCAACATCCTGGTAAATCTTTTCTGTACCCTCTCCAAAGCCTCCACATCCTTCTGGTAGTGTGGTGACGAGAATTGAACACTATATTCCAAGTGTGGCCTAACTAAGGTTCTACATAGCTGCAATATTACTTGCCAATTTTTAATCTCAATGCCCCAGCCAATGAAGACAAGCATGCCGTATGCCTTCTTGACTACCTTCTCCACCTGCGTTGCCACTTTCAGTGACCTGTGTGCCTGTACACCCAGATCCCTCTGCCTATCAATACTCTTAAGGGTTCTGCCATTTACTGTATAGAAGCATTTGAGTTGATGTAACATTGAGATTCGCAAAATGTTGAGCAATCATGTAGACTTTGCTCACGTTTAATGAGAAAGATCCAACAATGTTTCGGCCCGATTTCGAACCAGGTACCTTTCGTGTGTGAAGCGAACATGATAACACGACAGAAGCAACTGTTTACATACAAATTAGGAGCAGCAGTCTGCCACTCGGCCCCGCTCTCCCATTCAGTAAGATTGTGGCTGATCTAATTTTAATCTCAACTTCACGTTCCTGCCTACTCCCGATAACCTTCCACCTCCTTGCTTATCAAGAACCTATCCAGCTCTGCTGTAAGATATTCAAGGACTCTGCCTCAACCACCTTTGCAGGAAGAATGTTCCAAAGTCTCACAATCCTTTGAGAAAAAAATCCTCATCTCTAATTTAGACGGGTGACCCCTTACTTTGTGGTGCCGAGTTTAAAATTCTCCCACAAGAGGAAATGTCCTTTCCACATCCACCCTGTCAAGTCCCCTCAGGATCTTATATGGTTCAATCAAGGTTTTACCCAAAACCTTAAATCTGTCCCCCTGGTCCTTGTACGATCAGCAAATGGAATCAGATTTTCTTTATCCACCTGATCGAAACCTGTCAGAATCTTGTGTACCTGAATCAAATCTCCCCTCAACTTCCTTTACTGGAACCATTCTGGTAAATCTCCTCTGCATCTTCTCAAGGATCTTTATACCCTTCCTGAAGAGCGGTGACCAGAGCTTTATAAATATTCAGAATAACTTCCCTGTTTATAGACCAATATCACACTTTATGAAGCTCGGGGTCAAATTTGCTTTGCTAATTACTCTCTTAATATGTCTTGTAGAAATACAAAATCCCTCTCCTTCACCTCTTTCTCTCTCCTCCCAGAGAGGCCAGTTGGGTTTTTGTGACAATCTGGCAGTTTTCATGGTCAATGTTTCTCAGCGCCGACCCCACAAATTCCCAGATTGATTCAGATTAATTTGACAAGCTGCCTGTGTGTTTCTGTGGGCTCTCTCTCTCTCACTCCGTGTCTCCTGTTTTAAATCAGTTTTACAGGGTGTTAGAAGGGGAGAGTTTGACAAGCTGCCTGTGTGTTTCTGTGGGCTCTCTCTCTCTCACTCCGTGTCTCCTGTTTTAAATCAGTTTTACAGGGTATCAGAAGTGGAGAGTTTGCCGTTGGGAAGCTGACGGAGTGGCTCAATTTATCGTAACTTTGATATCATCAGATTTGGAACATGGAAGGAAAAAGCACATTTCACAGTGGGAAGAATCCGTACACGTGTTGTGTGTGTGGACACGGCTTCAGACAATCATCTGACCTGTGGAGACACAATCGCAGTCACACTGAGGAGAAACTGTGGAAATGTGGGGACTGTGGGAAGGGATTCATTTCCCCATCCAAGCTGGAAATGCATTGGCGCAGTCACACTGGGGAGAGGCCATTTACCTGCTCCACATGTGGGAAGGGATTCACTCAGTCATCCTCTCTGTTCACACACCAGCGAGTTCACTCCAGCGAGAGACCATTCACCTGCTCTGAGTGTGGGAAGGGATTCACTATTTCAGCCCACCTGCTGAGTCACCAGCGAGTTCACACTGACGAGAGACCTTTCAGGTGTCCAGACTGTGGGAAGTGCTATAAAAGTTCTGGGGAGCTGATGCGCCATCAACGTGTTCACACTGAGGAGAGGCCGTTCCGGTGCTCTCACTGTGGGACTGGGTTCAGACGATCGTCTGACCTCACTGTTCACCAGCGAGTTCACTCTGGGGAGAGACCGTTCACCTGCTCCGTGTGTGGGAAGGGATTCATTCAGTCATCTGACCTGCTGAAACACCAGCGAGTTCACACTGGGGAGAGGCCATTTATCTGCTCTGAATGTGGGAAGGGATTCACTACCTCATCTATCCTGCTGACACACCAGCGAGTTCACACAGACAAGAAACCTTTTAAATGTCCAAACTGTGAGAAATGCTACAAAACCTCTGAGAAACTGATGTCCCATCAACGTGTTCACACTGACGAGAGACCTTTCAGATGCTCTCACTGTGGGACTGGGTTCAGACAATCAACTCAACTAACTGCACACCAGCGAGTTCACACTGACGAGAGACCTTTTAAATGCCCAGACTGTGAGAAGTGCTATAAACGTTCTGGGGAACTGACGCGACATCAACGTGTTCACACTGATTCAGGTGCTCTCACTGTGGGACTGGTGCGATCTTGTGCGATCTTCTCAACTCTCTGTACACCAACGAATTCACACTGGGGAGAGACCATTCACCTGCTCTGAGTGTGGGGAGGAATGTACGACTTCATCCCACCTGCTGAGACTCCAGTGAGTTCACAAGTAACCACAGTGATTGGATGTTGCTGTTCCTCACATTCAGGATTGAACCATCTTCATTAGGGTCCGTTTACACTGGTAATAAACCCCAGCCACTTTAGGGGCTAATATTATCACTAAAAGTCAAATAAATCAGCTTTGCGTCAAACTCACACACTGTGTTGACTCTTTTTAATATCTCAAACATAATAACAGGTAACACATACATGGCCACTCTCCTCACTGTGAATCCTTCGATCTTTTCCAGGCTGTGTAACTGGTTAAAGCTCTTTCCACAGTCAGTTCACTGGAATACTCTCACTCGAGTGTATGTGTCTCAGTGATTTTCCGGTCACACTGATGTTTAAACAGTTTGAAGGAACAGACAAACATTTTCCATTCTAGTTTCAAATGCCGATGGTATTCAGATCCTAAATAATTGGGTGACTGTCAGATCCTAATGTCATGTTTGTTGAGATTTGTGTCTGTAAATTCTCCCCTTCTAATAGCCTGTGAAAGAAATTCACAAAAATCATTGCTGTCAGTACAGGATAAAAACTCAGAACAGTCAATCCTAGTTTCTGTGGAACATTCTTTCCTCTCATTCTTGAAAATTTGTAAATCTCCATCCCAAACACTCTCCCTCCATTCTCACTTTGCTGGACCTGAAATAGACATTGTCCTGAGGGTGCTGATTCATCCTAATCGACAGATCTGTGCTGACTGTTTCATGTACAGGACACATATTCCCGAAATCTTCACACAGGCTTGTGTCTAAGCATATAAAAAATTTGCATATTTAGTGGACTAAAAATGTATGCAATATTCAGAACTCTATTACATGATTAGAGATACAGATGGGTGCGGAAGAACGTGACTTAGGGAGCAAGCAATCATGTTCTGGAACTCACTGACGATGAGAGTGGTGGAAGTGGAGACGACCAGTGATTTCAAAATAAAATTGGTCGGGCACTTGAAGGAATGAAACGTACTGGGGAACAGGGATATCGAGGAAAAATGGCACTGAGTGGATTCCCCGACAGAGACTGGGCACGGACTCAAGCTGCTGAACTGATTTATCTTGTGCTCTGATGACTCTTTGACTGGAAAATATACAGTGTAGTTACAATACTATTCTGGAATTAAACAAAATCAACTGTAATACAAATCCATAAATAACACACCCATTATGCACCATGTAGTAAGAAGTCTGACAACACCAGGTTAAAGTCCAACAGGTTTATTTGGAATCACAAGCTTTCAGAGCACTGCCCCTTCATCAGGTGAGAAGGAGCAGTGCTCTGAAAGCTCGTGATTCCAAATAAACCCATTGGACTTTAACCAGGTGTTGTGAGACTGGTGATTGTCGAGACTGTTCTCTTCCTGTTGGGGAGCACTTCAGCGGTCACGGGCATTCGGCCTCTGATATTCGGGTAAGCGTTCTCCAAGGCGGCCTTCGCGACACACGACGGCGCAGAGTCGCTGAGCAGAAACTGATAGCCAAGTTCCGCACACACGAGGACGGCCTCAACCGGGATATTGGGTTCATGTCACACTATTTGTAATTCCCACAGTTGCGTGGACCTGCAGAGTTTCACTGGCTGTCTTGTCTGGAGACAATACACATCTTTTTAGCCTGTCTTGATGCTCTCTCCACTCACATTGTTTTGTTTCTTAAAGACTTGATTAGTTGTAAGTATTCGCATTCCAACCATTATTCATGTAAATTGAGTTTGTGTCTTTATATGCTCTGTTTGTGAACAGAATTCCCACTCACCTGAAGAAGGGGCTTAGAGCTCCGAAAGCTTGTGTGGCTTTTGCTACCAAATAAACCTGTTGGACTTTAACCAGGTGTTGTTAAACTTCTTACTGTGTTTACCCCAGTCCAACGCCAGCATCTCCACACCATATAACAACACCAGACATATCAATGTTGTTACGATCCTCATGGTCACCTTATAATGAACAAATTCCCACAAATCCCAATCGAATAAACAAAGACAATGTTTCATTTAAAAAAAATTTTACTTTAAAAATTAATCTAAAATTAACATCACTGAATCATGCATTAAGAAACAGTATTTGAATAGACAAGATAAATTACACTTTAAAAAGCTCAGACAATTAAAACAGGTTCCACAAAATCACAAACATTTCTCCCTCAGTATCTTTGGCTCTAATTCCAGTTCCAGAGAATTTCTCTGTCTCTGTATTTCCCAGGGGGAGAAAGAAAGTGTTTTCCTCACAGATGTTGTCCAGAGGATGAAGTTTGAGTCTGTGTGTGAAGTTTGAGTCTGTGGTGAAGTTTGAGTCTGTGTGTGAAGTTTGAGTCTGTGGTGAAGTTTGAGTCTGTGTGTGAAGTTTGAGTCTGTGTGTGAAGTTGGAGTCTGTGGTGAAGTTGGAGTCTGTGGTGAAGTTTGAGTCTGTGGTGAAGTTTGAGTCTGTGGTGAAGTTTGAGTCTGTGGTGAAGTTTGAGTCTGTGGTGAAGTTGGAGTCTGTGGTGAAGTTGGAGTCTGTGGTGAAGTTGGAGTCTGTGGTGAAGTTTGAGTCTGTGTGTGAAGTTTGAGTCTGTGTGTGAAGTTTGAGTCTGTGGTGAAGTTTGAGTCTGTGGTGAAGTTTGAGTCTGTGGTGAAGTTTGAGTCTGTGGTGAAGTTTGAGTCTGTGGTGAAGTTTGAGTCTGTGGTGAAGTTTCAGTCTGTGTGTGAAGTTTGAGTCTGTGGTGAAGTTGGAGTCTGTGTGTGAAGTTGGAGTCTGTGTGTGAAGTTGGAGTCTGTGGTGAAGTTTGAGTCTGTGTGTGAGGTTTGAGTCTGTGTGTGAAGTTTGAGTCTGGTGAAGTTTGAGTCTGTGTGTGAAGTTGGAGTCTGTGTGTGAAGTTTGAGTCTGTGGTGAAGCTACAAACAGAAGCTGTTCTGTTTCAAATCAAACTGCGGGACGTGGAAGAAAATGATGGGAAGAGATTTTGCAAAGTCCCCTCCCCCACTCCCTCAGCTGGCAGCCCAGCGCGCAGGCGCAGAGAGCGCTGCTGAGCCGAGCTGTCCGGAGCAGGCGCAGAGAGCGCTGCTGAGCCGAGTTGTCCGGAGCAGGCGCAGAGAGCGCTGCTGAGCCGAGCTGTCCGGAGCAGGCGCAGTGCGGCTGCCGCCAGCGGTCGCTCTCGATCTCTTTTTGGAGCAACCGCTGCCGTCGAGAGAGGGGGGAGGGGGAGATCACCGCGCGGCTTCTCGCTCTGGCCGGAACCGCCAGCCGGTTGCCTGGAAACCTTGGCTCGAGGAGATGGCAGGGGGCGGGGGAATCAATGGGAGGGGGCGGGGCTCCCATGTCTGCGCGCCCGGGCCTGCGCACTGGAACTCCAGGACGTCACATCGGTACAGACTTATTCCTATTGGCTAATTCAGGCTCGGTTCCTTTGTGACGTCTCAATGCGGAAGTTGGCCAACGATGTTCAGAGTGAAACTTCCGCCTCTGGACAACATCTGGGAGGAAATCAATGTTTCATCCTTTCCATTTCTTTTCTCATTCTGGGGGAAATTGGGGACTTGCAACAACTGAAGGGAAAGGAAGTGAATCCAGGGAGGCTGTAGACTCTGGAAAGGAAACAGACAACATCGGAATTAGGAGCAAGACGAGGCCCAGGTATCTTTTTCTTTCTCGCTCAAAGACATTGACATCCTTTAGCTCCCTCACTTTGACACTGAAGACAATGGGTTCAGTCTTCCCAGTGTTTATATGAAAGAAATTTCTGTTCTTTTAGTACTGGATGTCAGATAAGTCAGGATGGTGTGTGAGTTGGAGAGGAACTTGAAGGTGATGGTGTTCCCATCTATTTGCTACCCTGGTCCTTCTAGGTGGGTGGAGGTTGAGGGTTTGGGAAACTTTCTGTCAAAGTTCTCATTGAGTTGTCAATGTACAAAATCCCTCTCCTTCACCCCGACTTCTCCTACTTCTCTCTGTCTTCTCTCAGTGTCCAGAGTCTTGTGTCCAGACCGTGTGGCAGATTTCCTGCCCTGAAGGATATCAGTGAACCCGCTGGGTTTTTATGACAATCCAGCAGTTTTCATGATCACTTTTTCCGAGTGCCAGCCCCACAAATGACCAGATTCATTCAGCTCAATTTCACAAACTGCCTTTGTGTTTTTGTGGGTTCTCTCTCACTTCCTTTTTTCTGTTTTAAATCAATTTCACAGGGTTTTAGAAGAAGAGGATTTGCAGTTGGGAAACTGAAACCAAATATTATATCAAAACCTGATGGAGTTAGCCAATTTATTGTAACCTGAATATCATTGTGTTTTGAACATGGAAGGAAATAGCACCGTTCACAGTGAAGAGAAACTGTACACGTGTTCTGTGTGTGGACAAGACTTTAACCAATCATCCAGCCTTTCGGAACATAATTGCAGTCGCAACAGGGAGAAGCTGTGGAAATGTGGGGACTGTGGGAAGGGATTCGATTACCCTTCCCAGCTGGAGATTCATCGGCGCAGTCACAGTGGGGAGAGACCATTCACCTGCTCCCAGTGTGGGAGGGGATTCACTCAGTCAAACAGCTTACACATACACCAGAGAACTCACACTGACGAGAGACCATTCAACTGCTCCCAGTGTGGGAAAGGATTCACTGACTCATCCCATCTGCTGAAACATCGGCGAATCCACACTGGGGAAAGGCCGTTCACCTGCTCCCAGTGTGGGAAGGGATTCGCTCAGTCTTCCAACCTCGCATTACACCAGCGAATTCACACTGGGGAGAGGCCATTCACTTGCTCCCAGTGTGGGAAGAGATTTGCTCAGTCAGCCACCCTCTTCACACACCAGCGGATTCACACTGATGAGAGACCTTTTAAATGTCCAGACTGTGGGAAATGCTTTAAAAATTCTGTAAATCTGCACTACCATCAACGTGTTCACACTGATGAGAAACCATTCAGGTGCTCTCACTGTGGGACTGGGTTCAAGCAATCATCTCAACTCACTGTACACCAGCGCACTCACACTGGGGAGAGACCCTTCACCTGCTCCCAGTGTGGGAATGGATTTGCTCACTCATCCACTCTGCTGACACACCAGCGAATTCACACCGGGGAGAAGCCGTTCACTTGTTCCAAGTGTGGAAAGGGATTCAGTCAGTCATCCAATCTGCTGAGACACCAGCGAGTTCACAAGTAACTATTGTGATTGGATTTTGTTGTTTTCATGTTCAGACTGAATCATGTACCTTTGGGTCTGTTTCTGCTGAATTGAAAAGTGACTCCAGCTCTGTTATAGGTGTTGATATAATTGGTCTTAGAAGGGGAGGATTTGGGGTCAGGAAACTTGCACAAAACATCAGATCAGGATTGGATGGAATTGCACAATGTATTGTAACCTGAACGGCAGAGAATTTTGAACATGGAAGGAAATAGCACCATTTTAATTATCTAAAAGTCGCGAGATTTGAGGAAGATTCCAGTAGATTGCAAAGTAGCAAATGTAACTCCTTTATTCAAAAAAAGGAGGGAGGCAAAAAGGAAACTAAAGACCACTTAATATAAAACCTGATGTAGGGAAAATATTAAAACTTTATTAAAGATATCATGAGAATGAGAAAAATTCAGACAACCAGAGAGTCAGCACGGTTTGAGAAAGGGAATTCATATTCAACCTATTTATTGGAGTTCTTTGAAGGAGTCACATATACTTTGGATAAAGGGGGTCGGTTAGCTCAGTTGGCCGGGTGGCTGGTTTGTGATGCACAGCGACACCAACAGCACAGTTTCAATTCTCGTGCCAACCAAGGTTATTCATGAAGGTGCCGTCTCCTCAATCTTGCCCCTCACCTGAGGTGTGATGATCCAAGATGATGAAAGGTGTGGATAAAGTAGACGTGGAACGGATGCTTCCTCTTCTGGGGCATTCTAAGATGAGAGGTCATAGCCTTAGGATAAGGGGCAGCAAAGTTAAAACAGAGTTGAGGAGAAACTGCTTCTCCCAAAGAGTTGTGAATCTGTGGAATTCGCTGTCCCAAAGGGTGGTGGATGCTGGGACAGTGAGCAAATTTAAGGAGGAGTTGGACAGATTTTTAATTGGTAATGGGGTTGAAGGATTATGGGGAGAAGGCAGGAAAATGGGGATGAGGAGGTTATCAGCCATGATCGAATGGTGGAACAGACTCGATTGGCCGAATGGTCTAATTCTGCTCCTATATCTTATGAATTTATGATCCTCAGGTTAAGTGACCACCAGTCAGCTCTCCCTCTCAAGGGGACATCTGGGAGATGGTGACTTTATATATTGGATAATGGGGCAGCAAAGGTGAATGTACTGTACTTAGATTTCCAAAATGCATTTGATAAGCTGCCACATCAAAGCTTAATGTGGAAAATAGAATCTCTGTGTGGGGGTAATATGGCATGGAAAGAAGATTGGCAAGCTAACGGGAAACAGAGTTGGCACACATGGATCTTTATCTGGTTGACAGGATGTGACGAGTGATGTGCCAAAGCGATCAGAACTGGGACCTCTACTTTTAACAACTTATATAAATGACTTGGATGCAAGCATGGTCGCTAAATTTGCTGAGGACACAAAGGTAGAAAAGTAAGTGTGAAGAGGATGTAAGGAGGCCACAAAGGGATGTAGATAAGTTCAGCTAGTGGGCAAAGATTTGGCAAATGGAGTATAACGTGGGCAAATGTGGAATTATCAATTTTGGCAGGAATTCCTGCCAAATTTTTAAAAAACATTAAATGGTGAGAGGTTGCAGAGCTCTGAGATTCAGAGGTGTCCTAGTGCATGAATCACAAAAGGCTGGAATGCAGGTACAGCAAGTAATGAGGAAAGTTAATAGAATGTCATTGTTTATTGTGAGGAAATTGGTTACAAAAGAAGTGAGTTTATGTTTCAGTCATACAGGACACTGGTGAGACCACATCTGGAGTGTTGTTAAAGTATTGAACTCCTCATTTAAGGAAAGATGTAAATGCATTGGAAGCAGTTCAGAGAATGTCTACCAGACTAATACCAGAAATAGGCAGGTTGTCTTATGAGGAAAGATTGGAGAGTCTAGGCTTGTATCCACTGGAGTTTAGAAGAGTAAGAGGGGCCTTGATTGAAACCTTTTAAGTTTCTGAGGGCTATTGACTGGGTTGATGTGGAAAGGATGATTTTTTTTTTCTTGCAGGAGAATTTTGAACAAGGAGACACTGTTTAAAAATGTGTTTAAGACAGAGGTGGGGAGAAGTGTTTTCTCTCAGAGGATCATGGATCTTTGGAACTCTTCCTCAAAAGGCAGAGGAAGCAGAATCTTGGAATATTTTGAAGACAGAGCAAGATAGTCTCCTGATTAACAAGGAGATGGAAGATTATTGGTGAGGGTAGTGGGCAGGAATGTTGGGTTGAGGTTACAATCAGATCAGCCATGATCTTATTGAATGGCGGAACAGGCTCGAGGGGCCGAGTGGCCTCCCCCTGTTCCTAATTATTATGTTCGAATGGGTCTGTTTCCATTGCTGTTAATAAACAACAGTCCATTTATAGGTGTTAATATTGTGGATAATAGTCAAATAAATTGGCTTTGTGTCAAACACATGGTGCTGTGCCTTTTTAATATCTCTAACACAGGTTCGTCCAATGATGTGCGGGTTAGGTTGATTGGCCGTGGTAAAATTGACCCTGGTGACTATGGGAATAGCAGGGTCATTAAGTGGGGTTACGGAATCGGGCCTGGGTGGGATTGTGGTCAGTGCAGACTGGATGGGCTGAATTGCCTCCTTCTGCACTGTAGGGATTCTATAATTCTAGTCTTGTAATAGAATGGGGCGGCACGGTAGCACAGTGGTTAGCACTGCTGCTTCACAGCTCCAGGGACCTGGGTTCAATTCTGGCCTTGGGTCAGTGTGTGTGTTGAGTTTGCACATTCTCCCTGTGTCTGCATGGATTTCCTCCGGGTGCTCCGGTTTCCTCCCACAGTCCAAAGATGTGCGGGTTAGGTTGATTGGCCGTGCTAAAATTGCCCCTTAGTGTCCTGAGATGTGTAGGTTAGAGGGATCAGTGGGTAAATATGTAGGGATATGGGGTTAGGGCCTGGGTGGGATTGTGGTCGGTGCAGACTTGATGGGCTGAATGGCCTCTTTCTGCACTGTAGGCTTTCTATGAGAACATTGTAACTATGTTAATATATTTCCAGGCATCGTTATTCCGATAGAGAAGGAGTCGATGTCAACTCTCTGTGGAGCAATCCAGTCAGACCCATTGCCCCTCCATATACTCATTCTCCTGCAAGATTATTTCCTTCAAGTGTGCCTCCAATTTCAGTTTGAAATCTTTAATTGCTTTCACTGCCACCAGATCCGTGGACACCCAGTTCCAGATCATGATCACTCGCTGAACCCACTATATCTCCAACCAAGTAATGAGTGCTGCACATTACACACATTTGAACAGGAAGTGATGAGCATGGATTCATTAACCAACATGAATTGGCACCTTTAGGAGAATTGGGAGGGTGTATAGTGGGATACAGCAGGGTAAGAATAATGGGGAAAAGTAAAGAATTTTCTATAAAAACTGGGATTGTCTTTTCTGAATTTCTAAGTTGCACTGACAGTGATGAATTTTGGAAATTCGTGTTACAGGATATCAGAAGAGGATTTCCAGACAGAAATCTCAAAACAAATACTCATGGTGATCTGACAGATTAACTCCATTCATCGGGACCTGGGCAACATCAGCCTTTGGAATCTACAAAGATAAATATTTGTCTGTTCTTCTGCTTCAAGAGATTTCAACCATAAATGTGATTGGAAAAGCATGGACGCACATAGATCGGAGTGAAAGCATTCCAGTGAACTGACTGTGGAAAAAAACTCCAATACATCTTGAAAAGACAGCACCAGTCACATTGGGGTGAGACCGTTCGGGTGTTTTGTTGTGGATGAGGCTTCAGCTGACTGTCAAACTGGGAGAGACACATGGACACCAGCACCATGGAGAAGCCGTGGAAATGTGGAGACTGTGGTAAAGGATTCAATTTCTCACACCAACTGGAAACTCATCGATGTAATCACACTGGGGAGAGGCCGTTCATTTGCTTGGAGTGTGGGAAGGGATTTGCTCATTCATCCTCCCTGCAGACACACAAACGAGTTCACACAGGGGAGTGGCCATTCACCTGCCCCGAGTGCGGGAAAGGATTCACAAGTTCATCCCACCTGCAGACACACAAGCGAGTTCACAGCGGGGAGAAGCCATTCACCTGCTCCGATTGTGGGAAGGGATTCAGTGAATCATCCAACTTGCTGATGCACCAGCGAGTTCACACCGGGGAGAAATGGTTCACGTGTTCAGAGTGTGGGAAAGGATTCACTCAGTTATCCCACCTGCAGACACACGAGCGAGTTCACACCGGGGAGAGGCCATTCATCTGCCCCGAGTGTGGGAAAGGATTCAGTAATTCATCCAACCTGCAGAGGCACCAGCGAATTCACACCAGGGAGAGACCGTTCAGCTGCTCCGAGTGTGGGAAGGGATTCACTGATTCATCCTATTTGCTGATACATCAGCGAGTTCACACTGGGGAGAGGCCGTTCATCTGCCCTGAGTGTGGGAAGCGTTTCCCTTATGCATCAAATCTGCAGAAACATCGACGATTGCACACTGGGGAGAGACCATTCACCTGCTCCTATTGTGGGAAAACATTCACTCAGTCATCCCACCTGCAGACACATCAGCGGGTTCACACCGGAGAGAGACCATTCACCTGCTCTCAGTGTGAGAAAGGATTCAGTAATTCATCCAACCTGAGGACACACCAGCGAGTTCACACTGGGGAGAGACTGTTTACCTGCTCTGACTGTGGGAAAGGATTCACTCAGTCATCGCAACTGCTGAGACACCAGCGAGTTCACAAGTGATGACAGGGGTTGGATTCTGCTGTTATTGTGAGAGGCTGCAGAAGGATATAGATAGGCTGGAAATTTGGGCAAAGAAATGGCAGATGGAGTTCAATCCGGATAAATGCGAAGTGATGCATTTTGGTAGGACTAACGTAGGGGGGAGCTATACGATAAATGGCAGAACCATAAAGGGTGTAGATACGCAGAGGGACCTGGGTGTGCAAGTCCACAGATCCTTGAAGGTGACGTCACAGGTGGAGAAGGTGGTGAAGAAGGCATATGGCATGCTTGCCTTTATAGGACGGGGCATAGAGTATAACAGTTGGGGTCTGATGTTGCAGTTGTATAGAACATTGGTTCGGCCGCATTTGGAATACTGCGCCCAGTTTGTGGTGACTGTTGTAAAATGGAGGAAACTGCAGACCTGGGTAATCAAATTTAGTTTTAAAATTCAATCATTTTTATACCATATTCATTGCTATAAGTAACAAGGTCAAGGAAACCATTTTAAACTCAAAACATGTGGCTTCTAACAGTCTATTCACCTTCTGTCAGTTGGCGTTATTCGCTATAAATTGATTTTATATTAACAGCCAGTCATGAAACATATGATTATTCAGTAATGAACCTTGATTAAGATATCGTTGGTGACTCAGGGTAATAGACAACTATATCGTAAAGGCTAGATCTTTATTTTAAAATATTAACACTGAATAACCTGAAATGTTTCCAGAAACCGCAGAGCCGGCAGAAATTGTTTAAAGGAAGAAATTATTTTCTAATTTTGATAAGCTACAGGATATCATATTCTTCCAAAGTCCAGCTGAAGAATAAGGTTCATTGTTCAGTCTGGTCAGGATTAGTAAGGAAGAAAGCTGTTGTCTTTCTACAAAGTGTCTTTTTGAACTAGTCTATCTTGTAGTAACCAAGTTTATTATTTGAAGATTACTGTATTAATTAGCTAGCAGTCAGCAATAGATGATTGGAGAAGTAGTGAGATTTAATTGAGTTATAATTAATAAATCAATCAAGAATCAGTCACTATGTTTAAGTTTATCTATTAGTGTCACGTCAGCTTATAGTAAAAACTGAGTTTTATTTGCTATAAAAATTATAATCTGAATTGCTGTGTATGTAAAGAATGTGCAATGATGATAAATGTACTTTCAAGAGAGACCTTCAAGCTCTGATTTGTCTCAAAATTTGAAATTGTCTGAACACCTGATTGTATAGAATCAGATAAAGGGTTAGTGTGAAACTGTGCAATTGTATTCCTGTCTAAGATAATGAGAGAAGGTGGTGTCAGTAATTGGGGATCCGGTTAAATTAATCTGGTCACCAAATTGACCAAGTGTCATGTCACAATCAGCCCAACTCTGATGTCAGGTAATGGTCACTTTGGGGATAAAAGGGGCAGATGGGGTACTTGGGTTGGCATCTCATCCTAAAGGCAGCAGCTCTAATAATGCAGCACTCCCTCAGTGCTGGCATTTTGAATGTTGGCCTCAGGTCAATGGACTGGGATTGGAAAGAACAATCTTCTGATTCAGAGTGAAGATTTGATTTATTATCGTCACATGTATTAGTATACAGTGAAAAGTATTGTTTCTTGCACACTATACAGACAAAGCATACCGTTCATAGAGAAGGAAACGAGAGAGTGCAGAATGTAGTGTTACAGTCATAGCTAGGATGTGGAGAAAGATCAACTTAATGCAGGTTAAGTCCATTCAAAAGTCTGACGGCAGCAGGGAAGAAGCTGTTCTTGAGTCAGTTGGTACGTGACCTCAGACTTTTGTATCTTTTTACCAACAGAAGAAGGTGGAAGAGCAAATGTCCAGGTTGTGTGGGGTCCTTAATTATGCTGGCTGCTTTTCCAAGGCAGCGGGAAATGTAGACAGAGTCAATGGATGGGAGGCTGGTTTGTGTGATGGACTGGGCTTTGTTCATGACCCTTGGTAGTTTCTTGTGGAAGAGTGTGATCCACTGTGCCGTGGCTGATACAACAGACAATACAAAGTTAGAAAGGGAAAGTTATTCTTCGCCTCCAGTGCCTCAATGTAAAAATAACAACCTCATACAAAAACAGGTATTGAATGCACAAATGTTGAAGAGTTTGTTGAAAGCTACAAGTTTCAGGTTCCCACTTGAGCCTGGGGCACCTTTCTGTCTCTATTGCTCGTGTCAATGCCAGCCAGGCAATGGAGCTAAGAGCTGAATTTAGCTGAGAATAATGGGGCCTGTGCCCCAGTTGGGAAACTGCCCTGGGCGTCGCACTGATAGAGAGACAGGAAGGTGCTGGAGGACTGACTGGGAAATGGGCCTCCAGCCAATCGGGGCAGGAGACGGGCAATTGGGGCAGATGGTGACGGAACCCCTGGGGTTCAGTCCATGTGCCCAAAGTGTGGAGTCACAGTAACAGGTGCAGAGGAGCTGGAGAGAAACCATTTGGGCCCAGAGCATTGTGAACATCCTTTTAATCTATAGAATTGGGATTCGGGGTGTCCATTAACCCTTTATTCTCTTTTCCCAAACTCTGAAATGATTCCCAGTGATAACCCTTATTGGTGACAGTGGTTAGATTTTATTCAGTATCAATAAGAGCCGACACAGTCTGATGTCTGAGCAGTCGTATCAAAGTGCAGCAGCATTACCATTACACTCTGGGTAGAAGCACCACCTCCATGTAAATGCTCCCTGGTTGCCTCCCACAGTGCAAAGATGTGCAGGTTAGGCAGATTGACCAATGCTAAATTGCCCCATAGATGTCCCAAGATGTTATGGTTAGGGGGATTAGTGGGGTAAATGCGTGGGGTTATGGGGCTAGGGCGGGGAGGGGTGTGTCTGGGGAAGATGCTCTGACAGAGAGTCGGTGCAGACTCGATGGGCCAAATGGCCTCCTTCTGCATTGTAGGGATTCTATGATTACCATAATTACCACAATCAGTTCCAGACAGGAAACTTAAACCTGCTGTTTCGCTCTCACTCAGGAACAGATCCCAGTTTTACACCAATCTCTGATCTGACAGCATGTTTCCAGCATTCACTGTTGTTCTTCCTGACTCTAAACACAGTTGTAAAGGAGCCTCTGTTCCATGTCTCGGAGCTCTGAACCATGGAAGAGAGCAGCTGGGACACATTTCATACCCACCTCAGGTTTAACCCACACATTTAATCCTCAATGTGATCAACAGCAGCAATAACAGAGAACTCCAACCTCTGCACTCACTTGTGAATTTGCTGGTGTGTCAGCAGGTTAGAAGACTGAGTGAATCCCTTCCCACACATGAAGCAGGTGAATGGTCTCTCCACAGTGTGAGTGCGCTGGTGTTTCAATAGATGAGATGAACAAGTAAATCTTTTCCCACACTCGGAGCAGGTGAATGGCCTCTCTCCGCTGTGAACTCGCCGGTGTGTCAGCAGTGCGGCTGATCGAGTGAATCCCTTCCCACACTCGGAGCAAGTGAATGGTCTCTCTCCAGTGTGAGTGCGTCGATGTCTCAGCAGATTATCACTGTTTTTAAAGCTCTCCTCACAGTCAGGACATTTAAAAGTTCTTGCATCAGAGTGAGTGCGCTGGTGTCTCGACAGGTTGGATGAATTAATGAACCCCTTCCCACACATGGAGCAGGTGAACGGCCTCTCCCCAGTGTGAGTGCGCTGGTGTACAGTGAATTCAGATGATTTCCTGAACCCGCAGTGAGAGCACCTGAATGGCCTCTGGTCAGTGTGAACACGTTGATGGGACATCAGGTCCCCAGAACTTTTATAGCCCTTCCCGCAGTCTGGACATTTAAAAGGTCTCAGGTCAGTGTGAACTCGCTGGTGTTGCAGCAGGTTGGATGACTCTCTGAATCCCTTCCCACACATGGAGCAGGTGAATGGCCTCTCCCCAGTGTGAGTGCGCTGATGAATTTCCAGCTGGGACGGCCATTTGAATCCCTTCCCACAGTCCTCACATTTCCACGGTTTCTCCATGGTGCTGATGTGCCTCTCCAGGTTGTTGATCAGTTGAAGGCTCGTCCACACACACACAACACGTGTACAGTTTCTCCCCAATGTGAATGGTGTGATGTTTTTTCAGGCTGTGTCACTGGTTAAAGCTCTTTCCAGTCAGTTCACTGGAACACCTTCACTCGGGTGTGTGTGTCTCGGTGCTTTCCCAATCACACTGATGTCTGAAATCTTTTCCCACAGACAGAACAGAAATCCTTTCTCCTTCCGCATTCATAATCCCGATGCCGCAAATAGCTCCGTCAGATCTTGATGTGATGTTAGGTTTGAGTTTCCTCTCCTTCCAATATCCTGGAAAAGGAGTTTACAAATGTCATCACGGTAAATCCAGGATAGAAATTCAGAACAGACAATTCCAGTTTCTGTGGAACATTTTTGTTCCCCATCCCACACAATCTCCCTGCGCAGAATCCAGTGAAGTGTCTTTCCTTCACTCCCAGTTTTCCCTCCCCCATTTCTCTGGCTGTGTTCAGACCTCCAGCTGCTGTTTGCAGAATAAGAATAAAATCAATCATTTTCTCTCCTGGTCACTGCTCCCTGATGCCCCGCCAACCCAATGCCCCTTCACTAACACGGCCACACATGTACCCTGTTGGTTGGACAAGACTCGCCAGCTTCCTCCCTCAAGTGGCACCTGGTCACCTGAGTACCTTGGGCATGACACCAAAAGAGCCCCACCTTCCCGATCTGCCCTGACTTCCTATTTCATTGGTAGTCTCTTGGGTTTGAGGATGACTTGCCTGATCTGTTTGTTAAATCCATCCAACTCCCTTGATTCCAGAATCCTTCACACTCTCATCTCACAACCTTCTCACAATCTCAGTTTTTAAATTTTCTGTTGACTGAATCTGATCAGAATTCCAGATTTCTATTTTCCGTGAAGTGATTCCTGACATTGCTCCTGAACAGCCCAGTCTCAGTTAAACAAATAAATATCGCTGATTTGTATATTTAAATTGTGACAATTATTTTACTCTGAACTTTAAAAAAACACGACATGGTGGCACAGTGGTTAGCACTGCTGCCTCACAGCGCCAGGGACCTGGGTTCAATTCCAGCCCTTGGGTCTGTGTGGAGTTTGCATGTTCTCCCCATGTCTGTGTGGGTTTCCTGTGTGCTCCGGTTTCCCCTCTCAGTCTGAAAGACGTGCTGGTTAGGTGCATTGACCCGAACAGGTGCCGGAGTGTGGCGACTCGGGGAATTTCGCAGTAACTTCATTGCAGTGTTACTATAAGCCTTACTTGACATTAATAAATAAACTTTAACTTTAAAAACAAAAAAAGGCACAGTGGTTATCAATGCTGCCTGACAGCTCCAGGGATCCGGGTTCGATTCCCGGCTTGGGTCACTATCTGTGTGGAGTTTGCACGTTCTCCCCGTGTCTGCGTGGGTTTCCTCCGGATGCTCCGGTTTCCTCCCACAGTCCAAAGAGGCGCAGGCTAGGTGGATTGGCCATGCTAAATTGACCTACTTAGTACCCTCAGGGGGATTAACAGGGTAAATAGGTGAGGTTGCAGTGATAGGGCCTGGGTGGGATTGTTGTTCGGTGCAGGCTCAATGGGCCAAATGGCCTCCTCTGCACTGTAGGAATTCTATAATAATCGCAGTGAAAGACTGGAGAAGCTGGAAATGGAAACAAAAAACAGAAAGTTCTGGAAATGGGAAATGAAAACAGGAAGTTGTGGAAATCCTCAGCAGGTTTTGGCAGCTTCTGTGGAGAGAGAGAAACAGAGTTAACATTTGCAATGCCAGAGGCTTGTTGTTGATGAGCTGAGTGTTTGCAGCATTGTGGTGAGCTTTGAGAAACATACTGAATGTGAGTTTCTAGTTCTTACACAGATCTGGCTGTCAATCTGATTTCACACCTTCCTCTGAACACTTTCCAAACTCAGCTCCAGCTCATTGTCCATCCCTTCACTCAACACCCGGATGGACAATCACCACCTCAAGATGGCGGCGCCCGCCGGTTGCCCGGGTAACCCGGGCCCAGGCCACAGGGAGCAGCCCCGCCCACTCCCCCCTCCCTTACCAAGATGGCCGTCCCCGCGCTCCGCTCCCTGAACAAAAGATACGCCTTCCTCTCCCAAGATGGTGGCCGGTTGCCCGGTTCAATCCGGGACCCGGATGATCCTCTTCCTATTGGTCCGGAACTGCCCGTCAATCACTCCCCGGCCCATTGTGAGCTGGAGCATGCGCGGTGTGGCTGTGAATCTGGACTCAGGCGGGTGAGTGCAGGAGGTTCCAAACCCCCCAATAAAACCCATTGGTTTTATTGTCAGTCTGCAGACAGGAGCTGGAGAACTGAACCCACTCCATTTCCACTCCATCTGACGAAGGAGCAGTGCTCCGAAAGCTTATGGTATTTGCTACCAAAAAAACCTGTTGGACTTTAACCTGGTGTTGTGAGACTTCTAACTGAACCCAGACAGAGGAGAGGGAGGGAGAAAACTGGAGGAAAGAGATGGTGAGATGGGTTTGGACTTCAGCCCAGGGAGGAGGGAGAGTGTGTGGGAAGGGGATTTACAGATTTAGGAGAACAAAGAACAATGCAGCACAGGAACAGGCCCTTTGGCCCACCGAGCCTGCGCTGATTCCTAATTTACACCCACTACTTATTGTCCCTCTGTTTCTATCCCTCTGTTTGTCTCCCGTTCGTGTGTCTATCAAGATACGCCTTGAACGTTGCTAACGTGCCTGCTTCCACAACCTCCATTGGCAGCATGGTCCAGGCACCCACAACCCTCTGTGTGAAAAACTTTCCCCACCTCACCTTGAACCTGTGCCCTCTCATAGTCAACCCTTCTGCCCTGGGAAAAAGCCTCTGACTATCTACCCTATCTATGCATCTTATAATTTTGTAGATCTCTATCAGGTCACCCCTCAGCCTCCGTCTTTCCAGTGAAAACAATCCAGGTTTATCCAACCTCTTTTCATAACTTAAACCCTCTAGACTGGGCAACATCTGGTAAACCTTCTTTATAGTGTCTCCAAAGCATCCACGTCCTTCTGGTAGTGTGGCAACCAGAACTGCATGTAATACTCCAAATGTGGCCTAACTAAAGTTTCATACAGCTGTAACACATCTTGCCAACTTTTATACTTGATGCCCCGGCCAATGAAGGCAAGCAAGAGAGGAAAAAATGTTCCAGAGAAACTAAAATTGTTCAAAATTTCTATCCTGGACTAACTGATGACTTTTGTAAACTGTTTTACAGAATATTGGAAAGGAGGAATTACAGACAGAAACAGATATCACAACGAGATCTGACAGAGTCACTCGATTCATCAGGGTCTGAATATCATTGGCCTTTGAATGTGGAAGGAGAAATGTTTATTCTGTCTGTGGGAAAAGATTTCAAACATCAGTGTGACTGGAAAAGCACTGAGACACACACAAATACCTGAGAGAGTATTTCTGTGAACTGACTATGGAAAGAGCTTTAACCAGTTACACAGCCTGAAAAAATATCACACCATTCATAGTAAGGAGAAACCGTTCACATGTTCTGTGTGTGGATGAGGATTCAACTAAGTGTCCAACCTGGAGAGACACAAGGACACCGGCACCATGGAGAAACTGTGGAAATGTGAGGATTGTGGAAAGGGTTACAGTTACCCTTCTGAACTGGAAATGCATCGACGTGCTCACACTGGAGAGAGGCCGTTCACCTGCTCCACCTGTGGGAAGGGATTCACTCAGTCATCCAGCCTGCTGACACACCAGTATGTTCACACTGATCAGACACCTTTCAAATGTTCTGACTGTGAGAAAACATTTAAAAGCAAAAAGTATCTGCTGAGGCACCAACACATTCACAGTGAGGAGAAGCCATTCACCTGCCCCTTGTGTGGGAAGCGATTCACTGCTACATCCAACCTGCAGAAACACCAGCGAGTTCACACTGACAAGAGACCCTTTAAATGTCCAGACTGTGGGAAGTGCTTTAAAACCTCCGGTGAAGTGACGTGTCATCAACGTGTTCACACTCGAGAGACCATTTAGATGTTCTCACTGTGGGACTGGGTTCAGGCGATCATCTGAACTCACTGTACACCAGCGAATTCACACTGGAGAGAGACCATACAGCTGCTCTGTGTGTGGGAAGAACTTCATTCAATCATACCACCTACTGAAACACCAGCAAATTCACATCAATGTAAAACCTTTTAAATGTTTTGACTGTGAGCAGAGCTTCAAAAGCAGCAAAAGTCTCGTGATGCACCAGCGAGTTCACACTGGGGAGAGACTGTTCACCTGTTCCGAGTGTGGGAATGGATTCACTGACTTACAGCAAATGCTCAGACACCAGCAATTTCATGAGTGTCTGCAGGGGTTGGATTCAACTGCTTTTGCTGCTGTTAATCACATTGAGGACTGAATGTGTGGGTTAATCCTGAGGTGTGTAAGAAATGTGTTCAGCCGCTCTCTTCCATGGATCAGAGCTCCTTATCTGGGGAGAGAAAACAGGTCCATTCTGGGTTTGTCACCCAGCAAGCTGCTGTGGAAGCTTTCTTCATAAGAGGGAGAGAGGGAGGGACAGAGAGTGCTGTTCTGTTAATTTTCAAGGAACATTTTTACATTTTATGAAGATTATTAGATAGTGATTGTTCACAAAGCATGCTCTGAAATCAGATTGATATAAAACTGCGAGCTGTTCCTGACCACAAGTGACTATTCCAGTCTGAAAATGTCTCTGATCTGAAGTTTCCAAATGTTTTTGTGACATTCCTGAGTTTTCAGATGAAAAGCGGTGACAACAATTGGTATTTACCCAGTAACAGGTTAGAATGTACCGAGACCCTTCACAGACGGTAAGAAGCTGGGTTGAAAAGGTAAGGAGCAGGTTTAGTGAGGGATTTCCATCCTTTAGGACCTCAGCAGGTGAAAGTACAGGTGGAGTGAAGCCGGTTGGGGGAGCTGAAGAGGGTCAGAACATTTTATTTTATTGTCTCCTGGGATGTGGGCATCACTGGAAAGGCCAGAACTTGTTACCCATCCCTTATTGTCCCTGAACTGAGTGGCTTGCTCGGCCCGAGACCCAACCACATTGCTGTGAGTCCAGAGTCACACGTAGGCCAGACCAGATAAGGATGGCAGATTTCCTTCCCTAAAGGACATTGGTAAAGTTTTACAACAATCGATGATAACTAACATGGACATCATTACTGAGACTAGCTTTAGAATTCCAGATTCATTAATTGAATTGGGGATTTGAACCCATGTCCCCAGAGCATTGGGCTGGACTTCTGGATGTCTGTTCCAGAAGTGGAAATGGTTGAGAGCTTCATGATTTGAGGTGTCCAGATCACCAACAACCTGTCCTGGTCCCTCCACGCCAACACTATAGTTAAGAAAGGCCACCAACACCTCTGCTTTCTCAGGAGGCTAAGAAAATTTGGCATGAATTTTACACAGAGGGTGGTGGGGGCCTGGAATGCGCTGCCAGGCAAGGTGGTAGAGGCGGACACACTGGGAACGTTTAAGACTTATCTAGATAGCCACATGAACGGAGTGGGAATGGAGGGATACAAAAGAATGGTCTAGTTTGGACCAGGGAGCAGCACGGGCTTGGAGGGCCGAAGGGCCTGTTCCTGTGCTGTATTGTTCTTTGTTCTATGTCTGCTACGACTCTCATTAGCTTTTACAGATGCACCATAGAAAGCACTCAAGTCTGAGATCACGGACCAACCGACTCAAGAACACCTTCTTCTCTGCTGCTATCAGACTCTTGAATGGACCTACCTTGCATTAAGCTTTTCTCTACACCCTAGCTATGACTTTAACACTATTTTCTGCACTGTCTCCTTTCCTTCTCCCTGATGTACTCTATGAACAGTATGTTTTTTGTCTGTATGTTGTGCAAGAAACAATACTTTTCACAGTATCCCAATACAGGTGACAATAATAAATCCAATCAAAGACATTACCACTGAGTCACCTTCTTCCCTAATTGGAGGAGGGCAGGGAGCTCGGAGGGTTGTGGGGCTGGTGGAGGTTCCAGAGACTGTCTATCATGGAGAAAGTGGCTGCCTCCATGGAGCTTCAAGCACGGCTCTGACTTGCCTCCATGCAGGTCATGACCATAAACTGTAAACTTCCAGCCCTTGTCCATTGTTACATCCCGAGGACCAGCTCCCCTCTCTCTGAGTTTGCGCTGATTGTCGATCCGGCTGGGAGCCACTGGGTGGATGAGTGGGTGAAGGAATGTTCAGTGAACATGAAGGGGGTTGTGTCTGTTTCCCCATTTTTGTTCTGTTCACTTTTCAATATTTATTTATTTTCATTTTTAACCAAAAGATATTCAAGTTGTAGCACTGAGATCCAGAGGAGTTTAAATCTGTTAAAATCAATCCCCATCCAGTACACAGGAGGACTGGACTGGTCCCAACTTTTTATGGTATCAATAAACACAGATCTTACAAGATGTTTATCGGGGGAATTGTTTTTCTCTGAGACCAGGGACGGTCAAACACTGTCCCAAAGTTCAGATTAGGGCCTTGAGCCTGGGCTATGGGGCCACACACATGGAGCACCATTCCCAGATGTCCTGTCCCGGATGTCCTTCACCCCTGATTTAAATCACCCCACCATTGGTGGCCGTGCCTTCAGCTGCCTGGACCCTAAGCTCTGGAATTTCCTCCCTAAACCTCTCCACCTTTCCACTTCACTTTCCTCCCTAAAGACTCTCCTTATAACCAATCTCTTTGGATCATCTGACCCAATGTGTCCTTTTGTTCCTGTGAAACTGCTTCGGACATTTTATTCAGTGAAAAGTTCTACATTAATATAAGTTGTTGTTGTAGTTCAGTGAAATCTGATCACTTACTGAGTGAGTGAATCTGTATAAATGTAACTCAGATGGACACAGTTTGTTAGAACAGACCGAGGGAGAAGGAAGCTCTGAATTAATCACGAGACTTTTTGTTCTAATTTGCTTTTACAGCTAAATGTTTTCCAGACACACTGGCTGCCTACAGAATAAATCTGAAATTTTAAACATCACCCCCCCCACCAACAAGAAAAAAAGCAATATAAATACATTGATATCAAGTGCATGGCTCTCATTGCAACATTTTTTTATTCATTTATGGAACATGGTCATTGTTGGCTGGACAGCATTTATTGCCCATCCCTAGTTGCCCTTGGTGGGCATTTAAGAAACAACCACATTGCTGTGGCTTTGGTGTCACATGTAGGCCAGACCAGGTAAGGATGGCAGATTTCCTTCCCTAAAGGACATTAGTGAACATACATGCAGATATAGGAATTAGGAGGAGTCGGCCACTTGGCCCCTTGAGTCTGGTCTACCATTCAATAAGATGATGTCTGATCTGATTGTAACCTCAACTCCATATACCCACCTATCCCGATAAATTTTCACCCCCTTATTGTTACGATCCTTGACCAGACCCCGGGATGTGAGGGGAGATCCAGTTAGGGACAATAAACAGTTTGATTAAAATAAAGGTTGTGATTCAAGACACTTGACAAGTGGCACGGTGGCACAGTGGTCAGCACTGCTGCCTCAGCACCAGGGGCCCAAGTTCGATTCCCGGCTTGGGTGACTGTCTGTGTGGAGTCTGCACATTCTCCCTGTGTCTGTGTGGGTTTCCCCCGGGTGCTCCGGTTTCCTCCCACAGCCTAAAGGTGTGCGGGTTAGATGGATTGGACATGCTAAATTGCCCCTTAGTGTCAGGAGGACTAGCTAGGGTAAATGCATGGGGTTATGGGGATAGAGCCTGGGTGGGATTGTGCAGACTCGATGGGCTGAATGGCCTGCTCTTAGGATTCTATGAGTCTAACAAGTGAATAAAGGCACAAGATTCCACAGATTCTGGAGCAGGACTGGAGGGGGCACTCCGCTCCTTCTCGGTCCTCCAGCCCCGCTCCTCATTCACTCCGATTGGTTGGAGGCCCCGCCCCTCATTCACTCTGGGTGGAGGACCAGCCGCTCCCGCTTGGTCCTCCAGGCCCGCCCCTCATTCACGCTGGTTGGAGGACCAGCTGCTCCTTCTCGGTTCTCCCAACTCGCCCCTCATTCACTCCGATTGCTTGGAGGACCAGCTGCTCCTTCTTGGTCCTCCAGTCACCAAGCGGAGCTTCTCTTTTCATTGTTGAGGAATCATAACCTGAGGCAAAGGCCCAATTGGGAAAGGTGATTATTTCTGGATATATAAAATCAGTAATAAAGTCATTAAAGTTGATTTGTTGTTGTGAGCTGCATTATTTGTGAGAATGAGAGTGACGGAGTGGGATTGATCCACAGCCTGAGTCACCAGTTTAAGGACAGGAGGAGAGAGAATCTGGAGAGGAGAAAAGAATCTGGAGGAGACTGGAGATTGAATCTGGAGCAATGAGCAGAGAGGGAGAGGAGTGTGTGGGACACAGAGTTATAGATCTGGGGAAGTATATATGGTGGAAGAGAATAGCTAAAGTAAATGTTGGCCCTTTAGAGGACAATACTGGTGAGGTATTAATGGGGAACACAGAGATGGCAGAGACACTAATCCAATATTTTGCCTCTGTCTTCACAGTAGAGAATAATGAAGATTTTCTAAAAACTGTTGTTAATGCAGAGCAACTTGGTGCAATAATCATCACTTCGGCGAGGTATTGAATAAACTAAGTGGATTAAAGGCAGATAAGTCTCTGGGGCCTGATGGCCTGCACCCGAGGGTATTAACGGAGGCGGCAGCAGAGATAGTGGATGCATTAGTTGTGATATTTCAAAATTCCTTGGATTCTGATAAGGTCCCACTAGATTGGAAACAGGCTAATGTGATGCCCTTATTCAAAAAGGGAGAGAGGCAAAAAATAGGAAACCAAAGGCCAGCTCGCTTGACCTGTGTAGTGAGGAAGCTGCTGGAATCAATCGTTAAGGAGGAGATGAATGAGCATTTGGAATGGCAAAGCTCAATCCACCATTGTCAGCATGGTTTTATTCAGGGTAAGTCATGTTTGACAAACTTGCTTCAATTCTTAGAGGACAGAACCAGCAAGGTGGACATGGGGAAACCTGTGGATGTGGTATATATAGACTTCCAGAAAGCATTTGACAAGGTGCCGCATAAAAGACTGATCCAGAAAGTGTGATCGCAGGGGATTGAGGGTGGAGAACTGGATTGGATTGAGGATTGGCTCACTGACAGAAAGCAGAGGGTCGGGATAAATGGGTCCTTCTCTGGCTGGCGAAACGTAACTAAGGGGGTGCCGCAGGGATCAGTCCTCGGACCTCAACTCTTTACAATCTATATAAATGATCTGCAAGCAGGGACAGTGTGTAACACAGCAAAATTTGCGGGTGATACTAAAATAGGTGGGAAAGCAGTCAGTGAAGAGGATATAAAGCTTCTACAGATGGATAGGTTAGGAGAATGGGCGAAAGTTTGGCAGATGGAGTTTAGTGTGGACCGGTGTGAGGTTATCCACTGACAGAAAAAAATGGAAAGGCAAATTATCTAAATGGAAAGCAGCTTCACTATGTGTCCAGGCAGAGGGATCTGGGTGTCTATTTTTATGAATCACAGAAAGTCGGTCTGCAGGTGCAGCATGTAATAAAAAAGGCAAATGGGATGTTGGTATTTATTGTAAAGAATCTGGAGTATAAACAGGTGGGGAGGTGGATTTGAGACCAGGGAGAGATCAGCCATGATCTGATTGAATGGCGGAGCAGGCTCGAAGAGCTGAATTTGTCTTCTTCTGTCCTAATTCCTATGTTCCCTTGAAAGCTTCCACAGAAACTAGAATTGTCTGCTCTGAATTTCTGTCCTCTATTTATACTGATAACTTCTGTAAACTCCTTTTACAGGGGGTGAGCGGGAAAGGAGTTCCAGACAGGAAAGTCAGAACAAACATCATGTCAAAATCTGAGAGTCACTCGATTCATCAGGAGCTGAATATCATTGACCTTTGAATGTGGAAGGAAAAATGTTTGTCTCTTCTGTCGGTGGGAAACGATTTCATAAATCAATGGGATTAGAAAATCACCGAGACAGACGCACACCCGAGTGAGAGTGTTCCAGTGAACTGACTGTGGAAAGAGCTTTAAACAGTTACACAGCCTGAAAAAACATCACCATTCACAGTGAGGAGAAACTGTACACGTGTTGTGTGTGGACGAGGCTTCAACTGATCATCAACATGGAGAGACATGATGACACCGACACCACGGAGAAACCGTGGATATGTGGGGACTGTGGGAAAGCATTCACTTGCCCGTCCAAACTGGAAACACATCGACGCACCCACACTGGGGAGAGACCTTTCAACTGTCCCATGTGTGGGAAGGATTTCACTCAGTCATCCAACTTAGCATTACATCAGCGTGTTCACACTGGAGAGAGGCCGTTCAGTTGCTCTGTGTGTCGGAAATGATTCATTCAGTCATACAATCTAGCGTTACACCGGCAGGTTCACACTGGGGAGAGGCCGTTCACCTGCTCCGTGTGTGGGAAGGGATTCATTAATTCCTCTAACCTAGTGGCACACCAGCGAGTTCACTCCGGGGAGAAACCATTCAGCTGCACTGACTGTGGAATGAGCTTTAGGCTTTCATCCACCTGCTGAAACACCAGCGAGTTCACACTGGGGAGAAACCATTCAGCTGCACTGACTGTGGAAAGAGTTTCAGACACTCAGGCAGTCTCACTGTACACCAGCGAGCTCACACTGGGGAGAGGCCATTCAGCTGCACTTACTGTGGAAAGAGCTTCAGACACTCAGGCAGTCTCACTGTACACCAGCGAGCTCACACTGGGGAGAGGCCATTCACCTGCTCCGAGTGTGGGAAGGGATTCACTGATTGATGCCAACTGCTGAGACATGAATGAGTTCACACCAGGGAGAGGCCGTTCACCTGCTCCGAGTGTGGGAAGGGATTCACTGATTCATCTCAGCTGCTGAAACACCAGCGAGTTCACAAGTGAGGGCAGGGATTGGATTCTGCTGTTATTGCTGCTGTTAATGATAACCGGGCCCTTTCATTCTGACAGCTGGAGTTTGTTTTTACTCAGTAACTGGGCTGGAGTTTAATATTCTGGATCTAGAGCTGATTGTGCTCCCGGGGCTGCAGTGTCCCTTTAAGAACCTCTGTCTGCGACCTTTCCCCATAATTCAGCAACTCGCATCAGAAATTAATTTACAAACAGGATTCTGAACTTCTTACTTCAATCCCAAATTGATCTTCGGTACAAACTTTACAATTCAGTGTCTGAGAGGTTTCACTGATTAACATCTCCAATTAAAATGCTGATTAATCCTTGTTGACAATTCTTACTGATCTGCACATTACACACAGTGACACCTCCATTATCCACCAGAAAGAAGGGGAATGGAAATTGGTGGAGAATCGAGAGTTCCCAAATGTTACCCCTCCCGTCTGGTACAGAATTCCCCTCAACCTGGGAGTGGAGACAAGTTCAATCCAAGTAACGGACTGTAAGAAATTGCTGTCTAATAACTTTATAAAATTTTCAGAATATTCTGGATTATAGAAGTAGCTCACTCTCTGTCTTATGAAGAAAGTTTCCATCGCAGCTCTGACGAAGGGTCATCCAGACTCGAAACATTGGCTCTATTTTCTCCCTCCAGATGCTGTCAGACCAGCTGAAATTTTCCAGCATTTTCTGTTTTTGAAACAAAGGACAGGCCTGTTATCTCTGCCAAGGACAATGTCGCTCGACCCTGAACAAGAGATTTCTAACCCTGATACGATCGGATCTCATGACCCGTACATAAACCAACTGCCTGTGTGAAGGTTAAAACAGGCTCTCGAGAGCGAAGAGATTTTGAAGTGATCTGTACCGACTTCAGCCCAACACCCACACTCTGGCTCACACCAGTTAACCATTCGGAGGAGATTGCAGCCACCAGCTACAGAGACCAGCACTCACTCTGTGTCATCCTGTTTGTCCTTTGGGACTGGTAAATCATTCTCACCTGTCAGTTTATGGGTTTTTTCCTGTTTATTTAGTTTCTGTATTATATTTAAACAGTTGCTTCTCAATGAAATACTTTAAAATCACTTCTGAGCTCAACCCCCCCTTTTCAGGTAATCTGTGACTAGTGGACCTAAATCTTACAAGTGGTGTTCGGAGTGGGATCACAGTCTCAGTTAAATGTGAATGGGGAAGTTCCTAAGTGGAGCCAGGACTATACAATGGCACTGCCTCATTACAGGGAATGACTGATAGATAATCTGACAGAGAAAACAGACCGGGGGTGAGAGATATCCTGGGGATTGGAGAAGAGGGTGTCGGGGATTACAAGTATTTCCTCAATAGGATTTCTGAACCAGTTCAGAAAGGACAAATTAAGTTGATGAATGTCCAGAATCAGTTAGAAAACATCCACAAGCTGGATGCAGGTGAACAGAGAGCTGGAGAATATTTAAAGTCTGTGCATGAAGTTTTGCTTGAACGAGATGTATTTACAATATGTCAATAATTTAGAATTGTGTGAGATGATCTGCAGGTGGGGAGGATGAATCTAAGTCGATAGTTATCACATTTTACTGGAAAGGTTTTTATATTTATTCCTGTTGTCAGCTCGAGGGTTTGTGTTGCTGATTCTGATTGTTCGAGTAAGTTTGCTGTTATCTATGGTATGTCGTCAAAAAATGAGGAAAACAAGCTCATAGTTTAGAAATAGTAAAGTTGGTCAGAAATTAGTTGTGAGAAGTCAGTAAAGATATTCCCTTCTCAAAAACAGAAAATGCTGGAAAATCCCAGTAAGTCTGACAGCATCTGTGGAGAGAGAATAGAGTAAGAGTTTTAACAACACCAGGTTAAAGTCCAACAGGTTTATTTGGTAGCAAATGCCATTAGCTTTCGGAGCACTGCTCCTTCGTCAGATGGAGTGGAAATCTGCTCACAAACAGGGCATACAGAGACACAAAATCAAGTTACAGAATACTGATTAGAATGCGAATCTTTACAGCTAATCAGGTCTTAAAGATACAGACAATGTGAGTGGAGAGAGCATTAGGCACAGGTTAAAGAAATGTGTATAGTCTCAAGACAGGACAGCCAGTGAGATTTTGCAAGCCAGGCAAGTTGTGGGGGTTACTGATAGTGTGACATGAACCCAAGATCCCGGTTTAGGCCGTCCTCATGTGTGCGGAACTTGGCTATCAGTTTCTGCTCAGCGACTCTGCGCTGTCGTGTGTCGTGAAGGCCGCCTTGGAGAACACTTACCTGAAGATCAGAGGCCGAATGCCTGTGACCGCTGAAGTGCTCCTCCACAAGAAGAGAACAGTCTTGCCTGGTGATTGTCGAGCGGTGTTCATTCATCCGTTGTCGTAGCGTCTGCATGGTTTCCCCAATGTACCATGCCTCAGGACATCCTTTCCTGCAGCATATCAGGTAGACAATGTTGGCCGAGTTGCAAGAGGAGGTACCGTGACCTAATGCTCTCACCACTCACATTGTCTGTATCTTTAAGAGTTGATTAGCTGTAAAGATTCGCATTCTAATCAGTATTCTGTAACTTGAGTTTGTGTCTCTGAACGCCTTGTTTATGAGCAGATATCCACTCCATCTGACGAAGGAGCAGCGCTCTGAAAGCTAATGGCATTTGCTACCAAATAAACCTGTTGGACTTTAACCTGGTGTTGTTAAAACTCTTACTGTGTTTACCCCAGTCCAACGCCGGCATCTCCACATCATGACTACCACCGAGAGAGAATAGAGCCAACGTTTCAAGGCAGGGGGTTATCCAGACCCGAAACGTTGGCTCTATTCTCTCTCCACAGATGCTGTCAGACTTACTGAGATTTTCCAGCATTTTCTGTTTTTGTTTCAGATTCCAGCCTCTGCAGTATTTTGCTTTTATTCCCTTCTCAAGGTGCGGAGATCTGTAAGGCATCACTGTGAGATAAAATATTTAGAAATGTATTGAATATTATAGGAATATCTCTCTCACTTATGAAGAAAGCTTCCTGGGTTGACAAACACAGGACAGTGTCGGCCTGTTATATCTGCCAAGGACATGTCACTGGCACAGAACCTGAAACAAGATGAATTTGATAGGGTTGTGGGGTTCTCATGACCCACGTGTAAACCAACCGTCTGAGTAAAGATTGAACAGGATGTCCAAGCAAGTGATGAGCCACTAAATGACTTCATGGACATCCAATAGGAATAGGACGGATTATCTGGAATATGTCCCTGACTAATGGACAATTGAATAAGTGATTGACGTAAGATCCCAGAAATAAGGTTTATAAATGGTCTGTTGAGAGGGAAAATCACATTAGACAGTAAAGAACTTCTCAAAGTGATCCATCCATCCATCCACATTTGTCCCTCTTCATTGGAAGTGTGAGAAAGAGGTTTGTAGATGTGGTCTGATGTACAACGAATGATGACACTTTAAAATGGAAATTCCACTCAACTCCCTGAACCAACAAATGGAGTGTGTGTTGCCATGGCCACCGAGTAGTTTGTAAATGTGTCAAACACAAGCAGTGCGATTAGTCTAAATCACTTTTGAAAGTTACTATTGCATCTGTTTCCACCTGTCATTCAGATAATGTGTTCCAGATCATTATCATTCACTGAGTAAAATAATCTCTCCTCATCTTCATCCTGGATTGTTTGCTGATTATTTTAAAGTTGTGTTCTGCAGTTACAAACATTCCCCCAATTGAATCAATTTCTCCGTGTCGATGAAAACGCCTCAGGAATGTCCACATCTCTATTAAATCACTTTGTAACTTTCTCAGCTCTAAAGAGAACAATCCCAGCTTCTCCAGTCTCTCCACAGGACATCATCCCTGATATTCTGGGAAATTTTCTCTGCACCCTCTCCAAGGCCTTGACATCTTTCCCAGAGTGCAGTGATCAGAATTGAACACACAATTTCTGCTGAGGATTAATCTGTGATTTATAAAGATTCACTATAACTGCCTTACTTTTGTAATCCATGTCTCCATTAATAATCCGAGGACCCCATTAGCTTTATCTTTAAACAGCTTGATCAACTTGTCCTGTCACAGTCAAGGATTTGTTTACATCCACTGCCTGGTCATTGTGTTCCTGCACTCTGTTTAAAATTGTCCCATTTAGTTTATTCTGCCACTCCTCATTCTTCCTTCCAAGATCTATCGTTGTGAATCACTTTGGGATATTCTGAGAGTTCACAAGAAATTTATTTCTCTTTCACAGCTGTTTTAAGGTTGTAGATTTTGCTTCAAAGATTAAATAGGGATTGATTTCAGAGTTAATTATTTGACTGATCAGGAACAATTTCGGCTGGGAGTCAGTGAATTGAGAGGAAAGATTCCAGACAGCGGCTCTTCAAAGTCCACAACAGGCCCAACAGTTCAATCAGCTCCAGTCTCAGCTCAAGAGAGCTCAACAACTCCACACACTGTCCACAGGGGAGTTCCCCTGCTGTATAGAATCGTAGAATCCCTACAGTGCAGAAGGAGGCCATTCAGCCTATTGAGTCTGCACCGACCACAATCCCACCCAGGCCCTATCCCCTAACCCCACCCTGCAAATCCGCTGACACTAGGGTCAATTTACCATGGCCAATCAACCTAACCCACACATCTATGGACTTTGGGAGGAAACCGGAGCACCAGGAGGAAACCCACACAGACACAGGGAGAATGTGCAAACTCCACACAGACAGTGACCTGAGGCCGGAATTGAACCCGGGTCCCTGGCGCTGCGAGGCAGCAGTGCTAACCACTGTGCCACCGTGCAGTGAGACCAACATTTGTGTTTTAACTAACATCACCATGGATTGATCAGTTGGACTGATTGCTGTTTGTGGAATCCTACTGTGTACAAACTGACTGCTGGGATCAACAACAACTTGTATTTATAGAACACGTTTAATGTAATAAAACATCCCAAGGTGCTTGAGAGGAATTTTGTAACAAAATACTGAGTCACACTGGGAGTCAGTGAATTGAGAGGAAAGATTCCAGACAGCGGTTCTTCGAGGTCCACTACAGGCCCAACAGCTCAATCAGCTCCAATCTCAGCTCAGGAGAGCTCGACAACCCCACATACTGTCCAAAGCTTGATAGGAGTGGGAGATTTTAATGAGAATCTTTAATCAGGAGGGAGGGAATGGAGGGACAGAGAGGTTTAGGGAGGGAATCTCAGAACTTCACACCAGGACACAGACATTAATGATGGAGAATTAAAATCAGAGATGTTCAAGTGGCCAGAATGAGAAGAGCACAGATATCTCAGAGGGTGTGTTATTGGAGATTAGAGATTGGGAAGGACAGGCCGTGGAGGGATTTGAAAACAAGGATGCAAATGTTAAAATCAATGCATTACCTGATGTGGACCCGATGTAGTTCAGTGAGCACAGGATGTGATGGTGAACAGCACACAGGCAGCAGAGTTTTGGATAATCACAAATGTGGGGAGGCGATGGGCTGGTGGTATTGTCGCTAGACGATTGTCAATGTTCTGGGGACCCGGGTTCGAATCCTGCCACGGCAGGTGGTGGAATTGGAATTCAATAAAAAATATCTGGAATTAAGAATCTACTGATGATCATGAAATTATTGTCGATTGTTATAAAAACCCATCTGGTTCACTAACGTCCTTCAGGGAAGGAAATCTGCTGTCCTTACCTGGTCTGGCCTACATGTGACTCCAGACCCACAGCAATGTTGGCTGACCCTCAACTGCTCTCCAGGGCCAATTAGGGATGGAGAATTATTGCTGGGCAGCCAGCGATGCCCACGGTCCACAAATGAATAAAAAAGACATGTTTAAGGTGAGGGTGGGGTGAGTGAGAGAGGCTGGTCAGGAATGGATTGGAATCATCCAGTTTAAGGGTAACACGGGTATGGATGAGGGTTTCAGCAGCAGGTGGGGTGGAGACAGGCGACATTATGGAGATTGAAATATCTGGGATCAATGATGGGGTGGAAATGTGGTCAGAAACTCATCGTGACATCAAATCTAGCACGGAGATTGTGAAGAATGTGGTTCAGCCTCAGACAGTTCCCAGGGAGAGGGATGGACTCAGTAGTTGGGGAATTGTAGTGGTGACTGATCTTCCCAATTTTTAACTGGAAGGAATTTCTACTCATCCAGTAGTGTACGTGGGATAAGCAGTTTGTTAATTTAGTAACAGTGGAGGAATGGAGGGGGATGGGGGTGAGGTAGAGTTGGGTGTTGTCAGTGTACAGGTGAAAACCAACACAGTGCTTTTGGATGATGTCACCTAGTGGCAGCTTGTAGATGGGAAATAGGAGGGGCCAAGGATAGATCCTCGGGGGACACAAAGTTCAGGGGCTTTGGAGAGGAAAAGGAGGTTGGAGAGGAGGTCAAAGATTGTTTTTTCAGAGTGTGTGGTGACAATGGATTTAAAGGTGAGAAGGCTCGGACGAGAAGAGAATGAGAACTGTAAAGAGTATTGATTAATATGGAGGAGGTGAATGGTCAACAGCTTCGTAGGAATAAGGTCAATGGAACAGAGTGGGGGGTGGGGGGGAATGTCATGGACAAGCTGAGTCCGACAGGACATAAGGGAGAGATGGGAGGGAAACTGGAAAAAGATGCGAGTTCCAGACTTAGTGGAGGACAGTTTGGCCGAGTGTGAGAGGGAAGCAGCAGAGGCAGCTGATCAGATTGCCTCAATCTTAGTGACAAAAAGCTCTTTGAGCTCCTCACACTTGTTGTTGGAGGTGAGGATGTAGGAGACAGGGGAGGGGGTGAGAATTTTAACAGGAACTAACTTGTAACAGCTATTTAAAAGATTCAGCACAGTGTACTTTACACAAACTATTTTTTCAAAGCAAAAATATTAGCCCCTGTAACTGGGCTGGAGTTTAGAAATAGGAGCAGAAACAGACCCCAATGAACACGGTTCAGTCCTGGATGTGATTCACAGCAAAATCCAGTCACTGTAGTTACACATGAAGTTGCTGGTGTCTCAGCAGGTAGGATGACCGAGTGAATCCCTTTCCACATTCGGAGCAGGTGAATGGTCTTTTCTTGGTGTGAGTGCGCTGGTGTACAGTGAGTTCAGTTGACTGCCTGAACCCAGCCCCACAGCTGGAGCACCTGAACGGTATCTCGTCAGAGTGAACTCGCTGATGGCAAATCAGATCCCAGCGTCTTTTATAACACTTCCCACAGTCCAGACATTGGAAAGGTCTCTCGTCAGAGTGAACTCGCTGATGGCACATCAGATCCTCAGAACCTTTAAAGCCCTTCCCACACTCCTGACATTTAAATGGTCTCTTGTCTGCGTGAACTCGCTGATGTCTCAACATGTTGGATGAATCAGTGAATCCTTTCCCACACTTGGGGCAGGTGAATGGTTTCTCCAAAGCGTGAACTCGCTGGTGCTTCAACAGGTTGGATAAATCATTGAATCCTTTCCCACACACAGTACAGCTGAATGGCCTCTCCCCAGTGTGAACTCGCCGGTGTCTCAGCAGGCTGGATAAATCACTGAATCCCTTCCCACACTCGGAGCAAGTGAAAGGTTTCTCAGCGTTAGTGCGTTGATGGATTTCCAGCTCAGATGGGGAACAAAATGACTCCTTCCAAGTGTGAAGACATTTATGTTGCGACAAGCCTGAGGATCGACTGAAGCCTCGTCCACACACAGAACAGGTGTACGGTTTCTCCCCACTCTGAACGGTGCTTTTTCCTTCCATGTTCAATACTCGATGATATTCAATTACAATAACTTGGGCAACTTTGTCAGATCCTGATGTGATGTTTGGTTTCCCGTCTCCCGAATACAAACCTTCCCCTTTGAAGACCCTATAAAACTGATTTAAAACAGAAAAGAGTGAGTGAGAGAGAACCCACAAAAACAGGTTGTGAAATGGAGCTGAATGAATGCAGTAATTTGTGGGGCCGGCACTGGGAAAGAGTGACCATAAAAACTGCTGGATTGTCATATAAAACACAACTGACTCACTGATGTTCTTCAGGGAAGGGAAGCTGCCACACGGTCTGGGTCTTCACAAGACTCTGTCCTCTTTGAGGGGAGGAAAGTGAGAGAGGATTTGGGAGCAGAACAGAGGAGAGGGATTTTATATTTGTACAAATAAACCAGGATTTTAACAGATTCTCCTAAGACCAGGATATCCACACTAACTCCCTGTTGCGCCTTGATTGTCGTCATTGTCAACAGTCCCTCAATTTGAGGATGATATTTATCATCATCGAATCCCTACAGTGCAGGAGGAGGCCATTCGACCCATTGAGTCGACACTGACTCTCTGACAGAGTACTTTACCCAGGCCCTCTTGCCCACTCAAGACATTGGTAAGGCCCACACTTGGAATACTGTGTACAGTTCTGGTCACCCTATTATAGAAAGGATATTATTAAACTAGGAAGAATGATTTACTCGGATGCTAACGGGACTTGGTGGTTTGAGTTAGAAGGAGAGGCTGGATAGACTGGGACTTTTTTCTCTGGAGCGTAGGAAGCAGAAGGGTGGTCTTATAGAGGTCTATAAAATAATGAGGGGCATAGATCAGCTAGATCGATAATATCTTTTCCCAAAGGTAGGGGAATCTAAAACGAGAGGGCATAGGTTAAAGGTGAGAGGGGAGAGATACAAAAGGGTCCAGAGGGGCAATTTTTTCACGCAGAGGGTGGTGAGTGTCTGGAACTAGCTGCCAGAGGTAGTAGTAGAGGCGGGTACAATTTTGTCTTTTAAAAAGCGTTTAGACAGTTCCATGGGTAAGATGGGTATAGAGGGATATGGGCCAAATGCAGGCAATTGGGACTGGCTTAGGGGTTTTAAAAAAAAGGGCGGCATGGACAAATTGGGCCGAAGGGCCTGTTTCCATGCTGTAAACCTCTATGATTCTATGAGCTATCCCCGTAGCCTCACAGATTTATCTTAGCCAAGTCCCCTTATCTCCACATCTTGGGAAACTAAGGGGAAATTTATCATGGTCAATCCACCTAACCTGCACATCTTCGGACTGTGGGGGGGAAACTGGAGCACCCGGAGGAAACCCACACAGATGCGAGGAGAACGTATGAACTCCACAGAATTTCACAGTAATTAATTTGCAGTGTTAAAGTAAGCTTACTTGTGACACTAATAAATAAATTAACTTAAGTCACCCAAGCCAGGAACGGAAACTGGATCCCTGGCACTGTGAGGCAGAAGTGCTAACCACTGTGCCACCGTGATGCTCGCGTCTACTTAGGGTCGTGAGTTTCACCATGGTTCTTCATGTGACTGAACAAACCCACAGATCTATAAATACTTAGCCAAAAAGATGTCCGGATTAGGTGGATTGGCCATGCTAAATTGTCCCTTACTGTCAGGGGGACTAGCCAGGGTAAATGTATGGGGTTATGGGGATAGGTCCTTGATGGGATTGTAGTTGATGCAGCCTCGATAGCCAAATGGCCTCCTTCTGCTCTGTAGGAATTCTATGATGCTAGGACGTTCCATGAGGGAGTGGGATTCGGAGAGCAGGATTTGTTTCCTTTTCTTTCCTGCGCTGCCACCGCTCTGTCTGATCAATAAGACAGTGGGACTCAGAGAGCAAAGAACAAAGAAAAATACTGCACAGGAACAGGCCCTTTGGCCCTCCAAGCCTGCACCGACCATGCTGCCCAACTGAACTAAAATCCCTTATCCTTCCGGGGATCATATCCCTCTATTCCCATCCTATTCATGTATTTATCCAGATGCCCCTTAAAACTCACTATCGTATCTGCTTCCATTACCTCCCCCGGCAGCAAGTTCCAGGCACCCACCACCCTCTGTAAAAACCTTGCATCGTACATCTCCTTTAAACCTTGCCCCTCACACCTTCAACCTGTGCCCCCCAGTATTTGACTCTTCCACCCTGAGAAAAAGCTTCTGACTATCCACTCTGTCCATGCCCCTCAATCTTGTCGACTTCTATCAGGTCACTCCTCAACCTCTGTCGTTCCATTGAGAACAAAACCAAGTTTCTCCAACCTCTCCTCGTAGCTAATGCCCTCCACACCAGGCAACATCCTGGTAAATCTTTTCTGTACCCTCTCCAAAACCTCCACACCCTTCGGGTAGTGTGGCGACCAGAATTGAACACTAGATTCCAAGTGCTGCCTAACTAAGGTTCTATAAAGCTGCAACATGACTTGCCAATTTTTAAAACTCAATGCCCCGGTCGATGAAGACATACGCATGCCGCATGTCTTCTTGACTACCTTCTCCACATGCGTTGCCACTTTCAGTGACCTGTGTACCTGTACACCCAGATCCCTCTGCCTATCGATACTCTTAAGGGTTCTGCCATTTACTGTACATTTCCTATCTTTATTAAACTTTCCAAAATGCATTACCTCACATTTGTCCGGATTAAACTCCATCTGCCATCTGTCCGCCCAAGTCTCCGACCGATCTATATTCTGCTGTTTCCTCTGATGGTCCTCATCGCAATCCACAAATCCACCAAACTTTGTGTCATCCGCAAACTTACTAATCAAACCAGTTACATTTTCTTCTAAATCATATATATATATATATATATATGAACAGCAAAGGTCCCAGCACTGATCCCCGATGAACGCTACTTGTCACAGCCCTCCATTCAGAAATGCACCCTTCCACTGCTACCCTCTGTCATCTATGACCAAGCCAGTTCTGTATCCACCTTGCCAGCTCACTCTGATCCCATGTGACTTCACTTTCTGCACCAGTCTGCCATGAGGGACCTTGTCAAAGGCCTTTCTGAACTCCATGTAGACAACATCCACTGCCCTACCCTCATTAATCATCTTCGTCACTTCCTCGAAAAACCCGATCAAGTTAGAGAGACCTGACCTCCCCTTCACAAAACCAGGTTGCCTCTTGCTAATAAGTCCACTTATTTCCAAGTGGGAGTAAATCCTATCTTGAAGAATCCTCTCCAATAATTTCCCTACCACTGATGTAAGGCTCACCGGCCTGTAATTACCTGGATTATTCTTGCTACCCTTCTTAAACAAAGGAACAACATTGGCTATTCTCCAATCCGCTGGGACCTCCCCTGTAGCCAGTGAGGATACAAAGATTTCTCTCAAGGTCCCAGCAATTTCCTCCCTTGCTTCTCTCAGTATTTTGGGGTATATCCCATCAGGCCCTGGGGACTTGTCGACCTTAATGTTTCTCAAGAGTCCCAATACCACCTCCTTCTTGATCTCAACATGACTCAAACTATCTACACACCCTTTCCCGGATTCATCACCCACCAAGTCCTTCTCTTTGGTGAATACTGACGCAAAGTACTAATTTAATACCTCGCCCATTTCCTCTGGCTCCATGCATAGATTCCCTCCCTTGTCCTTGAGTGGGCCAACCCTCTCCCTGGCTACCCTCTTGCTCTTTATATATGTATAAAAAGCCTTGGAATTTTCCTTAATCCTGCTGGCCAATGATTTTTCATGACCCCTTTTATCCCTCCTCACTCCTTGCTTAAGTTTCTTTCTAATTTCTTTATATTCCACACTTGCTTTGTGTGTTCCCAGCCTCCTAGCCTTGACAAATGCTTCCTTTTTCTCTTTGACTCAGCTCACAATATCACTTGTTATCCAAGGGTCCCAAAACTTGCCATACTTATTCTTCATCCTTACAGGGTTTATGCAGTTTGATGGACAAGTTGTCTCCATTCTGAACAATGGGGAACAAGTTCCTCTCACCGAAGCTCAGTGGCAGCCGTGTGTACTATCTACAAGACGCACTGCAAGAATTCACCAAAGGTCCTTAGACAGCACCTTCCAAACACACAACCACTTCCATCTAAAAGGACAAAGGCAACAGAGGCATGGGAACACCACCAGCTGCAAACTCCCCTCCAAGTCACTCACCATCCTGACTTGGAAATACATCGCAATTCCTTCGCAGTCGCTGGGACAAAATGCTGGAATTCCCTCCCTACCAGCAGTGTGGATGTACCAACACCACATGTACTGCAGGGGGTTCAGGTCACAAAGGTCGCCGCTCCTGCGCCCTGCTGCCCCCTACAAATATGGCTTCCGCGCCTGCCCGCTGCGACACTTCGCCCCTGACAAAGATGCCGGCCGCACATGCGCACTGATGGACATTGCCAACGACAGATTGGCGGCCGTCAGCCCAGGCCCAACACGACAAGTTGCCTCCAATTTGGTACCAACAGGACGCCCGAGAAGTTATTTTCCGAAGTTTGGATTTGAACAACATGTTTACGAAGCCTCTCCACCCACCCGCCACATTCATCGCTCCCTGCGCGCCGTTCTCTACCTTGAACTGATCTCGGCTCCAAGTTAAAACCGTCCGTCCGCCGCCATTACCCGCACTGCGCATGCTTCAGACCCCTCCCCTATTCACTCTGGTTGGAGGACCAGCCTCTCCCGCTCAGTCCTCCAGCCCCGCCCCCTTTCCCTATTGGCCCGGAGCCGCCGTCAATCAGTCCCCGGGCATTGTGACGTTGGGCATGCGCAGTGCGGCTCATGTCCAGGTACAGGCGCTTGTTTGTCTGATCGTCAGGCGGGAAGGAGTCACCCGTTTCTGTAGTGTAGTGGTTATCACGTTCACCTCACACGCGCAAAGTTCCCAGTTCAAAACCGGGCAGAAATATTCAGGCGGGAAGGAGGCGGATAAGCGGAGGCAGCGTTAGGGGTAGTGGGTGGGAGGGGAGGCTCCACACACCCATTGGAGGCTTCAACACCCCCAATAAGGAACTAGCGGCACCGCCTCAACACCCAACACAACGGCAGCTGCAGCGCTTTCTCCCGGGGCCAGGCCCCACTGGACAAATGTGGCTTCAGGAAGGAAATGCAGCAATGGGTTTGATTTGATTTATTGTCACATGTATTGGGATACAGTGAAAAGTATTGTTTCTTGCGCGGTATACAGACAAAGCATATTGTTCATAGAGTACATAGGGGAGTAGGAAAGGAGAGAGTGCAGAATATAGTGTGACAGTTACAGAAAGGGTGAAGAGAAAGATCAGCTTAATATGAGGTAGGTCCATTCAAAAGGAGGAGGCTTTGGAGAGGGTACAGAAAAGATTTACCAGGATGTTGCCTGGTATGGAGGGCACTAGTTATGAGGAGAGGTTGGAGAAACTTGGTTTGTTCTCACTGGAACGATGGAGGTTGAGGGGCGACCTGACAGAAGTCTACAAGATTATGAGGGGCGCAGAATCATAGAAACACAACAGTGCAGAAAGAGGCCATTTGGCCCATCGAGTCTGCATCAACCACAATCCCACCCAGGCCCTACCCCCACATCCCTACATATTTACCCATTAATCCCTCTAACCTACGCATCTTGGGACACTAAGGGGCAATTTTAGCACGGCCAATCAACCTAACCTGCACATCTTTGGACTGTGGGAGGAAACCCACGCAGACACGAGGAGAATGTGCAAACTCCACACAGACAGTAACCAAAGCCGGGAATCGAACCCGGGTCCCTGGAGCTGTGAAGCAGTGGTGCGAACCACTATGCTACCATGCCGCATGGACAGAGTGGATATCAGAAAGTTTTTCCCAGGATGGAAGAGTCACTTACTAGGGGACACAAGTTTAATGTGTGAGGGGCAAGGTTTAATGGAGATGTATGAGGCAGGTTTTTTACACAGAGGGTGGTGGGTGCCTGGAACTTGCTGCCGGGGGAGATAGTGGAAGCAGATATGACAGTGACTTTTAAGGGGCATCTTGACAAATACATGAATAGGATGGGAATGGAGGGATATGGTTCCCGGAAGGGTAGGGGGTTTTAGTTCAGTTGGGCAGCATGGTCGGTGCAGGCTTGAAAGGTCGAAGGGCCTGTTCCTGTGCTGTAATTTTCTTTGTTCTTTGTTTGTAAAAGTCTGGTGGCAGCAGGGAAGAACCTGTTCTTGAGTCAGTTGGTGTGTGACCTCAGACTTTTGTATCTTTTTCCCGACGGAAGAAGAGAGAAAAGAGAATGTCCAGGATACGTGGGGTCCTTGATTATGCTGGCTGCTTTTCTGAGGCAATAGGAAATGTAGACAGTGTCAATGGATAAGAGGCTGATTTGCGTGATGGACTGGGCCACATTCGCACCCCTTGTAGCTTCTTGCGCTCTTGGTCAGAGCAGCAGCAATACCAAGCTGTGATACAGCTGGATGGGATGCTTTTTGTGGTGTCCCTGTAAAAATTGGTGAGAGTCGTAGCTGACATGTTGGCATGTCGAATTTCCTTAGCCTCCTGAGAAAGTCGAGGCGTTGGTGGGCTTTCTTAACTAAAGCAGCAGTTTCGAGGGACCAGGACAGGTTGTTGTGATCTGAACACCGAGAAACTTGAGCTCTCAACCATTTCCACTTTGTCACCGTTGATGTAGACAGGGCGTGTCTTCCACTACATTGCCTGAAATTTTGTATATATTCCAGTGGTAGTTGGAAGAAGTCCATGCTGACTCTCTGTACATCAATCCACTCAGTCCCATTTCCCCTCCATAACTCTGTTCCCTTTTTAATTCCTTCACACCTATCTGATTTATTTTTCAAATCATTGATCATTTCTGATTCCACCATGCACAGAAGCAGTGAGGTCAGGTCGTGACCACTCGTGAATAAAATTGGTCCTCACATCTCCTTTCTATTGCTGATCAATGATATGTTTAGTAATGTGGACATTGGGTAGCCGCCTGCATGAAGATTTTCAGGTCTCTTTGTACTGGACAGGAGCATGGGTCTGTCAATCAGCCTGAATCAGCACCTTCAGGAGAATTGGGAGGGTGTGTATGAGATACAGCAGTATGACAATGGGGGGAGGGTGTGTGGGATGGAGATTTACAACTTTAGGGAATGAGAAAGCAAAGAATATTCCATGGAAACTAGAATGGTCTGTTTTGAATTTCAGTTCTATACTTACACTGATAACTTCTATAAACAGGATATTAGAAGGAGAGAATTTACAGACTGAAATCTCACACCAAACGTCACAACAAGATGTTACAAAGTCACTGGATTCATCAGGACCTGAATATAATTGCCGTTTGAATGTATGAGAAGAAATGTTTGTTTGTTCTGTCTGTGGGAAAAGATTTCAAACATCAGTGTGACTGGACAAGAATGGAGACCCCACACACTTGAGTGAGAGTGTTCCAGTGAACTGACTGTGGAAAGAGCTTCAACCAGTAACACAGCCTGAAAAACGTCACCCCATTCACAGCAAGGAGAAACTGTACACGTGTTCTGTACTTGGATGTGGAATCGACTGATTATCGAAAGGACACTGGCACCATGGAGACACCATGGAAGTGTGGGGACTGTGGGAAGGGATTCCAGTGCCCATCTGCACTGGACACACTGGCGAATTCATACTGGGGAGAGGCCGTTCACCTGCTCCGTGTGTAGGAAGGGATTCAGTATATCAACCACCCTGCTGAGACACCAGCGAGTTCACTCTGGGGAGAGGCCGTTCACCTGCTCTGTGTGTGAGAAAGGATTCACTCAGTTATCCAGCCTGCTGACGCACCAGCGAGTTCACACCGGGGAGAGACCTTTCGCCTGCTCAGACTGTGGGAAAGGATTCAGTGATCGTTCCACCCTGTGGAGGCACCAGCGAGTTCACTCTGGGGAGAGGCCGTTCACCTGCTGTGTGTGTGGGAAGGGATTCAGTCATTCATCCACCCTGCAGACACACCGTGTCACCCACACGAATGAGAGACCGTTTAAATGCTCTGACTGTGAGCGTAGCTTCAAAAGCTCTCAGACTCTGATGGGCCACCAGCGCATTCACACTGAGGACAGACCGTTCAGCTGCTCTTACTGCGTGAAGAGATTTAGAACATCATCCCAACTGCTAATACACCAGCGAGTTCACACTGGGGAGTCACCCTGTGTGCGGGAAGGGTTTCAGTCATTCATCCACCCTGTTGGCACACCAGCGAGTTCACACTGGGGAGAGGCCATTCACCTGCTCTGTGTGCGGGAAGGGATTTACTCAGATCTCCAATCTGCTCACACACCAGCGAGTTCACACTGGGGAGAGGCCGTTCAGCTGCTCTGACTGTGGGAATAGATTTAAACGGTCGTCTCACCTGCTAAGACACCAGCGAATTCACAAGTGATTACAGGAGTTGGATTCTGCTGTTCTTGCTGCTGTTGATCACATCCAGGACTGAACCATGTTCATTCTGACAGTTGCTGAAGTGAGAGGGTCGGAGGGTTTCTTTCTGCTGGACTGACCAACCTCATGGCTTTGCTGCCAGTGGGTCGATGCTGTTTGAATTTGGGAGTGCACATTTTACTGTGATGATCCACAAACACGAGGTAAATCTAAAATAAATACATTTGTCTCTGTTCCAGTGAGTCTACAGCACAGGGCCAGGCCAGTCGGCTCAATTGGTCTGTGTCAATATTTATGCTCCACATGAGCCTCCACCCACCCCCCTCTTCATCTCCCCCCCTCAGCATATCCTTCTATTCCTTTCTCCCTCATTTATGTATCTAGCTTCCCCTTCAATGTATTCATGCTGTTCACCTCAACCACTCACTGGTAGCAAGTTCCACATTCGCGTCATCTTCCTCATCTCTGGAACCATTGTGGGGTAAATCTCCTCTCGACTCTCTCAAGGACCCTCACATCCTTCCTAAAGTGTGGTGACCAGAACTGGGCTCAGTATTCTGTTGTGGCCTCACCAGAGCTTTAGAAACTATCAGAATAAATTCCCTGCTTCTGTTCTCAATTCCCCGATTTCTGAAGTCCAAGATCCAAAATGCTCCAAACAAGAATATCAGACCTTTTTGCTTAACATAAAAAGCATTTTAACAACATTCTTAAAGTGGCTAAAGAAGATTTTGTCCAATGAAGGAACAGAAAGAAGCCATTTTGAACTTGCTCTCTCCAAAAGAGAATCCAGAATGTTTGAGTCTGGGAAGTGGAGTTAAAAATGAAGCTGCAGCTACAACAGAGCAAGAAGAAGACATTTCAATGTGGAATTGACTGGAATATTCTCTCTGGATTTAAACAATGGAGGAGCTACAAACATGGAAGAAAGTGAAGTTCAAAATGTGAACTCTGAACAGACTGTTTTCAGAATTGGAAATCCACAACTGAACAGCAATGAGGACTGTCCTCTTGCAGAAGAAACTATAATTAGTAAAAATTACTATAATTATTGAAAGAAGAAAACTTTCAGAAAACACTACAAGCAATAATATTTTCCATCTTCAGTGGAGTGAGATTCCTGGACATGGAACCCAGCAGTGTGCTGTTACCAAGCTGGACTTGTGAATGTGAAGTGGACAATGGAGGGATTATTATGTCTATTGCAGGTTATAAGATAGATCAACAGAGGAAAACAGTGGATTTAGGAACAGGAGTTGGCCATTTGGCCCTTTGAGCCGGCTCCACAATTCGATTAGATCATGACTGTTGTTAAGATATACAGTATGCTTTACATTGTAATATTCTAATTGGGATATTATAGAGTGATACATTTTCATTTCTTCCTGGGAATATGTTGTGAAGATCTAGTTTAATAATTCATGTGTTTCAGAAATATTAATTTTGGATTTTTAAAAAAATGTAACAACTGGAAAACCTGGTTTCAGAATCTGATAAAAACACCCTGAGGGAATTTGCAGTCACAAGGTGTGGCCCATATTGGTTTGAGAAGTCAAAGCTCGAAGGGTAAGAACAAGTGTAACACGGCAGCTGGGCTCTTTTAGCTGGAGACATTGGGTCTGACAACTGTTTTTCCTGTCTTTGTTCGAGAGGGGAATTCTTCACGCAGACCTCAAGAAAAAAGGTTTGGTTCTGAAACTAAAAGTTAATTAATTTAAACATCTTTTGGACATCCCTCCTGGTCTGGTACCATGAGGATAAGTGATTCAGAATGGTGTGGGTTGGATTTCTTGATGTTTTTCACAGAAAGCAGGCAGTCTGCAGTTAGCTTGGGAGCTGTGGGACCGGGAGCTGTGAACCAGCTGTGGGACCGGGAGCTGTGAACCAGCTGTGGGAGCGGGAGCTGTGAACCAGCTGTGGGAGCGGGAGCTGTGAACCAGCTGTGGGAGCGGGAGCTGTGAACCAGCTGTGGGACCGGGAGCCGAGGAGGTCATTAGGAACCATGGGTGTTCCTATTGTATCAATCTCTCAGCAAGAAGGCAGTAAAGCCCATGCTTGGATTGAGAAGTCCATGTTTTGAGTCAATTTTGAAATCACAAAGGAAAGTTGGAGAGTTGTTTAGCCGAAAGCTAATAGAAGGATCCTCATGAAATCTTGGAGCCTGGAGAATAGCTGGAATACTGAGGAGAATTAAAGTTAATTCTGGGAGCTTTGACATACCTTTGGGATTTGTCCCAGGAACAGAAGTGAATGTACATTCAAGATATTAAGTATAAGGGCATTCTTGTCCAGGAGTAAGGGTTTAAAAAGTACAAAAAAGGAAAAATGCTGCAAAATCTCAGCAGGTCTGGCAGCATCTGTAGAGAGTGAAAACAGAGTTCATGTTTTGAGTCAGAACTGAGTTTACAGCATAAATCTTTACAAAATATGATTCATCGAGCTGGTTTTTAATATTCTGTTTATATTCAGTAAAGTTTGATTTTGTTTAAAAACCTGGAATCTTGTGATGGGTGTTTGGATTTCTCATTGAACGTTAATGTTCTCGACCCGAATTATAACAACACACAATATTTCAAAACTATTTGAAAAATAAAAACATGATGGTCTTTATTTTGTACAAAGTATTACACTATAAGACACCCCTCATCGAGGATCTACAATAATTTCTTAGCTCGAGCACCAGTGAAACAATCAGACAATAAATGAATAAAAATTGTACTAATTGTCATCCCTTCTAAATCAGGAGGACTATCCCCAGCACAGAGGGTCATTTGGAATTTTTCCCGCAGACCAATTAACAGGGATTATACTCTCCAACCACCTGAAGTGAATTCTTTACATGAATCATCCAGGCCGGTGCAGTTGTCAACTTGCAGTTTGGCTGATCAGCTGAGATTTCCTGCAGCATTTCATCGATCACCGAGTGATTCCTTTCACAGAGTCCAGCACTGAAAGGACTTTCAGCTGCCGTGTTCCTGACCAGAATGTTCATGTTTTCACACACGTCTCAAAACTCATCATTCAGAAACTGAGCTGGTGCCACAGCTCCAGCCCCAAGGGCCAAGGGAAGGTTCACTGTTGGGATGTGATGGCATCCTCCGATAACTTTTATACATTGTACACTTTGCACTAGTCTCTTGTATGAGTCTCGTATACTCTTCATCAACTGCTCCTGCATCTTGAAGCAGGACTTTTAATCTTTGGCAAAAAGTGTGAACAAATTGTCTGTGTAGTTTTAAGATAATTTGCATCTTTCCCTTTGATTTTTATCAAAGCTATCATTATTCCTTCTAAAACATTCAGATTGGAAACTTCATGTATTTTTAAACATTCTCTGTCACCATGTTATAATCCTGACCGTCTTATGGTGAAGGAGGAAACTGGTTCCAATCTTTACTTGGTATAGATTTATTCACAGAGTGAAACATTACTGGTATATAACTCCTAATACCATTCCATGCTCTGTCAGTAAGTGTCTATATGTGCTCATGTAAACATCTAATCAATGTCCACTGCTTGTATATATTTAACCCCAAATTATACAATTAACGCCCACAGGCAGAGTATTTAAAAGGTCTCTAATCGGTGTGACTGCCATAATGTCTCAGCAGGTTGGATGACTCAGTGAATCCTTTCCTACACTCAGAGCAGGTGAACAGCCTCTCTCCTCCGTGTGAACTTGCTTGTGTTTCCACAGGCTGGAAGGATCAGCAAATCCCTTCCCACATTCAGAGCAGGTGAAAGGCTTCTCCCCAGTGTGAACTCGACGGTGTGCGTGCAGACTGGACGACTCAGTGAATCCTTTCCCACACACACAGCAGGTGAATGGCCTCTCCCCGGTGTGAACTCGCCGGTGTTTCCAGAGGCAGGAGGAATCAGTGAATCCCTTCCCACACTCAGTGCAACTGAATGGTCTCTCTCCAGAGTGAATTCGCTGGTATGTCAGCAGACTAGTGGACCTAGTAAATCCCTTCCCACACACAGAGCAGGGAAACGGCCTCTCTCCAGTGTGAACTGCTTGATGTCGCAGCAAGGTTGATAACTGAGTGAATCCCTTCCCACACACGGAGCAGGTGAATGACCTCTCCCCAGTGTGAACTGCCTGGTGGTTCTGCAGGGTAGATGATGCACTGAATCCCTTCCCACACACGGTGCAGGTGAACGGCCTCTCCCCAGTGTGGACTCGCTGATGTATCAGCAGGTGAGATGACCGAGTGAATCCCCTCCCACAGTCAGAGCAGGTGTATGGCCTCTGCCCGGTGTGAACTCTCTGGTGCTTCTGCAGAGCAGAGGAATCACTGAATCCCTTCCCACACACTGAGCAAGGGAATGACCTCTCCCCAGTGTGAACTCGCTTGTGTCTCCGGAGGCTGGATGAATCTCCGAACCCCTTCCCACACTCAATGCAGGTGAAAGGCCTCTCCCCCGTGTGAATGCGTCCGTGTGTCAGAAGACGAGATGAATCAGCGAAACCCTTCCCACATTCAGAGCAGGTGAATGCCCTCTCCCCAGTGTGAATTTTCTGATGTGTCAGCAGGTTGGATAACTGAGAGAATCCCTTCCCACAATCAGGGCAGGTGAATGGCTTCTCCCCAGTGTGACTGCGTCGATGAATCTCCAGCTCACACGGTGCTTTGAATCTTTTTCCGCAGTCCCCACATTTCCACTGTTTCTCCCTGATGCGGGAGGCCGCCTGTCCCTCCAGGTTTGACAATCAGATGAAGCCTCGTCCTCACTGAGAACAGATGTACACTCCCTCTCAATGTAAATGGGGCAATGCTTTTCAGGCTGTGTAACCTGAACACACACTCAGGTTTGTACTTCTCAGTGCTTTTCCAGTCACACTAATGTTCAATCTTTTCCCACAGACAGAAACAAACCCAAACAATTCTCCTTCTCGAGTCAAAGGCCAATGATATTCACGTTGTGATTAATTGAGTGACTGTCAGATCTGAACGTAATGTTTTGTTTTGATATTTCTGTCCTGTAAATCCTCCCCTTCTAATATCCTGTGAAAGAAGTTTACAAAAGTCAACACCGTGCACATAGAAAAAAATTCAGGATGGACAATTCTCGATTCAATTAAACTATTTTCTATTCTTTTATTCCTGAAAAGTTGTAAATTTCTGTCCCACACATTCTGCACCGAATCTTCACCCTCCCGATTCTGCTGAAGCTGCTGGGTCATGCTCCAGGACACAAAGACCTGACAATCTTCAGGCAAGCTGTTCACCAATATATCCCTTATATTCATATAGAACTGGACTATCATTTGTGTAAAAGTGCTATATTACTTTATTATAGAGAGGTAGGGAATATGTGTTGAATGTTTGTTTGGACTTCAAGTGGTCATAAACTGGAATTCACCCCACATGTGGATGGTGGAAGCAGAGAGAAAGAGAACCCATGATTTCAAATGATGTTGGTCATTCAAAAGAAATAAACCTGTAGGACAGTGATACAGAGGGGGAATGGGACCCACTGGATTGTTCTATGGAGAGTTGACATGGACTCGAGTTGCCAAATGGACTCTTTTTGTGCTGCAATGTCTCACTGACTGGAAATATATAACACAACTATATTACTATATTCCAAGAATAGAAATAAAAAATAAATGTACTTTACTGCAGCACCAAAAATAATATATCTAACATGTACAATAACAAAACTAGAAATACCTCTGTTATGATCTCCGTAGAGACTGATAATCTTCAAATAAACAATTCCCAGACAATCCCAATGGAATAAACCAAAGAATAAGGTTTCATTCATTTCAGACTTTTACTGCAATAAATTGTCTTGAAATATATAGCACTTTGTCAATGTTACCTATTTGATTCGATTTATTATTATCCCTTGTCCAAAAATGTGCGGATAAAAGCTAATTACTGCAGATGCTGGAATCTGAAACCAAAAGGTATCTTTTTCCCGATTGGCCAGAACCCGGAGGAGGGGCATCAATTGATGCCTATCCGGGGGGAGGGGGTGGAGAGGCGACAGCTTCCGAGCCTGCGCACTGGAACATCAGGACGTCACCGTGGAGCAGATTGATTCCTATTGGCTGCTTCAGGCAGGGCTCCATTGTGACATCACAACGCGGAAGTTGGCCAACGAGCTTCAGAGGGAAACTTCCTCCTCTGGGCCAACATCTGGGAGGAAATCAATGTTTCCCTCTTTCCATTTCTTTTCTCATTCTGGGGGAAATTGGGGACTTGCAGCAACTGAAGGGAATGAAGTGAATCCAGGGAGGCTGCACACTCTGGAAGGGTTACAGACGGACACCGGAATTAGGAGCAGGACTAGGCCCAGGTATCTTTTTCTTTCTCTCGCAAAGACATAGACAACCTTTAACTCCCTAAGTTTGACAGATTTATTTATCTGGATAATAGGATAGCCTCTTACCCAATGTTCACAATTAAAGGGGGAGTTTCCCAGGAGAGGGCTAATATTTAAATGAACAGTAAATTAGTATGGGACAGAGATATGTTTAACGTAGTTGTATGTTATATACTATGTTATTTATGATTCCCTATTTCTTGTCTTGGAATATATAGCACTTTGTCAATGTTACCTATTTGATTCGATTTATTATTATCCCTTGTCCAAAAATGTGCGGATAAAAGCTAATTACTGCAGATGCTGGAATCTGAAACCAAAAGAGAAAATGCTGGAACATCTCAACAGGTCTGGCAGCATCTGTAAGGAGAGAAAAGAGCTGACGGTTCGAGTCCAGATGACCCTTTGTCAAAGCTAAAAGGCATAGAAAGTGGGAGATATTTATGCTGCAGGGTGAGGGACTGAAAGATGAGTCGTAGCCACAGAAACCAGGGGAAAAGGCTGCTAATGGCAGTCCATAGAGAGAATAAAGGGTGTGACTGGCCTAATGGCAGAGAAGCTGAAATCAGAGGGTAAGCTGTGACAGATGAAGATGTGGGGGGACGGGGGGGAAGAATGGGTGGGAGAGAGGTAATATTTAGGGAAAGGGGAAGCAAAGGAGTTTCTGTGGCTATGACTCATCTTTCATTCCCTCACCCTGCGTATAAATATCTCCCACTTTCTATGCTTTTTAGCTTTGACAAAGTGTCATCTGGGCTCGAAATGTCAGCTCTTTTCTCTCCTTACAGATGCTGCCAGACCTGCCGAGATTTTCCAGCATTTTCTCTTTTGGTTCCAAAGATGTGTGGGTTAGGTTGATTGACCATAATAAATTGACCATAGTGTCGGGGGATTAGCAGGGTAAATGTGTGGGGCTGTGGGAATAGGGCCTGGGTGGGATTGTGGTTGGTACAGACTCGGTGGCCGAATGGCCTCCTTCTGCACTGTAGGGATTCTATTCTTGGATTAGTGTATAATGAAAAGTATTGTTTTTTGCGTGCTATACAGGCAAAGCATACTGTACATAGAAAAGGAAAGGAGAGGTAGAGTATGTAGTGTTACAGTCATGCAAAATTACAGCATAGAAGGAATCCATTTGGCAACTCAAATCCATGGCAACTCTCTGCAGAGCAATTCAGTCAGTTCCATTCTCCCTCTATATCCTCATTCTCCTGAGTTTCATGTCACAAATAGGCAGTCTTGATGATGATGATATGTGGCTGGAAGCTCATCTTGGGGTGAAATATTTCACCCCAAGACAGTTGCTAGGAAGAGGGGTAGATTTGGTGGTGAGAGAGTGGAATTTGTAGTGGGAACTGAACTCAATGGGTTCAGTCTTCCCAGTATTTATATGGAAGAATTTTCTGTTCTTTTAGTACTGGATGTCAGACAAGTCAGGATGGTGTGTGAGTTAAAAGCGAACTTGGAGGTGATGGTGTTCACATCTACCTGCTACCTTGGTCCTTATAGGTGATGGAGATTGAGAGTTTGGGAGATTCTGTCAAAGTTCCCGTCGAGTTATAGATGTTTGAAATCCCTCTTCTTCGCCACTGCCTCTCCCACTTCTCTCTGTCACCTCACACAGTGCCCAGATTCTTGTGTAGACCCAGACCAGGTGGCACATACCCTTCCCTGAAGGACCTTAGTGACTCAGTTGGGTTTTTATGACAATTCAGCAGCTTTTATGTTTACCTTTTCCTCACTCCGGTCCCACAAAATACCAGATTCATTCAGCTCAATTTCACAACTTGCCTTTGTGTTTTTGTGGGTTCTCTCTCACTCCCTTTTTGCTGTTTTAAATCAGTTTGATTTAGAAGAGGAGGATTTGCAGTGGGGAAACGCAAACCAAACGTGGTATCAGAACCTGATGGAGTCGGCCAAGTTATTGTAACCTGAATATCATTGTGTTTTGAATCTAGAAGAAAACAGCGCCATCCACAGTGGAGAGAAACTGTACACGTGTTGTGTGTGTGGACAAGACTTCAACCAATCACCCAGCCTTTCGGAACATAATTACAGTCACAACAAGGAGATGGCATGGCAATGTGAGGACTGTGGGAAGGGATTCAAATACCCATCGCAGCTGGAAACTCATCGACGCCGTCACACTGGGGAGAGGCCATTCACCTGCTCCCGATGCGGGAGGGGATTCATTCAGTCATCCAGCTTGCGTATACACCAAAGGATTCACACTAAGGAGAGACCATTCAGCTGCTGTGTGTGCGGGAAGGGATTCAATCAGTCATTCAACCTAGCATTACACAAGCGAGTTCACACTGGGGAGAGGCCGTTCACTTGCTCCCAGTGTGGGAAGAGATTCAGTCAGTCAGCCAACCTAGCAAAACACCGGCGAATTCACACTGAGGCCAGACCATTCACCTGCTCTGTGTGTGGGAAGAAATTCAAGGAGTCATCCAACCTAGCAAAACACCAGCGAGTTCACACTGGGGAGAGGCCATTCGTCTGTTCCCAGTGTGGGAAGGGATTTACTCACTCAGCCAATCTGCTGAGACACCAACGAATTCACACTGGAGAGAAGCCATTCATCTGCTGTGTGTGTGGGAAGGGATTCAGTCAGTCGTCCACTCTGCTGACACATCAGCGAATTCATAAGTAATTATTGTGATTGGATTTTGCTGTTTTTCATATTCAGACTGAACCACATTCATTTGAGTCTATTTCTGCTGAATTGAAAAATAACCCCAGCTCTGTTACATAGAAACATGCATAGAAAATAGAATCAGGAATAGGCCATTCGGCCCTTCAAGCCTGCTCCACCATTCATTATTATCATGGCTGATCATCAAAATCAATATCCTGATCCTGCCTCTTCTCCCCCACCCCTCCTCATCCATATCCCTTGATACCTTTAGCCCCAAGAGCCAAATCTACTTCCTTCCTGAAATCCTTCGAGGAGCAGTGCTCCGAAAGCTTATGGCTTTTGCTACCAAATAAACCTGTTGGACTTTAACCTGGTGTTGTGAGACTTCTTACTAGATGGAATTTAACACAGACAAACGTGAGGTGATGTAATTTGGAAGGTCTACTGCAGAAGGAAAGTATACAGTAAATGCTAGAGTCCTTAGAAATGTTGGCGCACAGAGGGATTTAAGTGTGCAGATCCACAGTACCCTGAACGTGGCAACTCAGGTGGACAAAGTGGTCAAGAGGGCGAATCGCATGCTGGTCTTAAATCGGTCGAGACGCTGAGTATAAGAATTGGGAAAACATGTTGCAGCTGTATAAGACTTTGGTTATGCTGACCCTAGCAACTTCCCTACTACCTACGTTAGGCTCAGTAGTCTATAGTTCCCCATTTTCTCGCTTCCTCCCTTTTTGAATCATGGGATATTCTTTTGTGAATTCAGAAGCAAAGTACGAATTTAGTTCCTCAGCCACTTCTTTATTCCCCGTTATGAATTCTCCTGTTTCTGACTGTAAAGGGCCTACATTCGTTTTGTCAACCTTTTTCTCTTTACATACCTATAGAACCTTTTACACTCAGTTTTTATGTTCCCCACTAGCTTACTTTCATATTCTAATTTCTCCTTCTGAATCAATTCCTTGGTCCTCCTTTGCTGTATTGTAAACTGCTCCCCATCCTCAGGTCTTTTGCTTTTTCTTGCCAATTTTTATGCTTCTTCTTGGAATCTAATGCTCTCTCTAATTTCCCTTGGAAGCAATGGTTTGGCTACAGTTCCTTTTCCACTCTTGTGCCAAATAGGAGTAAACAACTTTAAGTTCACCTACTTGTTCCTTAAATGCCTACCGTGGGTGGCACAGTGGCATAGTGGTTCGCAATGCTGCCGGGTTCGATTCCTGGCTTGGGTCACTGTCTCTGTGGAGTTTGCATGTTCTCCCCGTGTCCGCGTGGGTTTCCTCCGGGTGCTCCGGTTTCCTCCCAAATTCTGAAAGACGTGTTGTTAGATGCATTGACCCGAACAGGCGCCGGACTGTGGCGACGAGGGGAATTTCACAGTAACTTCATTGCAGTGTTAATGTCAGCCTTACTTGTGACTAATAAACTTTAACATTGTCTGTCCACTGTCCTTCCTTTCAGTCATGTTTCCCAGTCCATCATAGCCAATTCATGCCTCAATCCATTATAGTTACCTTTACTGAAATTCAGGACTCTGGTGTCAGAATCAACTACATCATTATCCACTTTGACAAAGAATTCTATCATATTATGGTCGCTCATCCCCAAGGGTTCTCTCACAACTAGATTGTCAATCCTTTCTCATTGCACAATACCCAGTTCAAGATGGCATGCTCCCTTAGCTCCTCAAAAGTATTGGGCCAGAAGACCACTCCAAAAATTCCTCCTCTATTGTAATGTGATTAATTTGATCACCCAATCTGTATGCAGATTAAAGTCACCTATAATCACAGATATTTATTTAACACATGCATCTCTGATTTCCTGTCTAATGCTTTTCCTAACATTACCATTAATTTGGTGGTCTGTATACCACACCCACAAATGTTTTTTGCCCCTTGGTGTGGCTTAACTTGACCCATACATATTCCACATATCATCCTTAATTAACAATGCAACTCCACCATGTTTTTGTTTATGTCTGTCCTTCCTAAACACTGAATAGCCCTCAATGTTTAGTTCCCATCCTTGGTCACCTTGGAGCTATGTCTCTGTAGTCCCAACTGTATTATACCCCTTTACATCTAACTGTGCAACAAATTCATCCATTTTATTTTGAATGCTCCAAGCGTTCATGTACAAAACCTTCAGGCTAGTCCTTTTAACATTTGTTGTCCAGTTCCTACCATTTTTTACTGTGTCCGTATCTGATTCTGGCTCTCAATTCTCTGCCTATCACTTTTCTTATTCTTCTTGCTGTCTTTTTCTCTTGTTCTTGGTACCCTCTGCTCTGAATCCTTACATAGGTTTCCATCTCCCTGCCATTTTAGTTTAAACCTTCTCAATGACTCAACAAGTACACCCCCAACCCCCCAAGCACATCAGTCCTGGCCCTGTCCAGTTTGTACTGGTCCCACCTTCCCCAGAACCAGTCGCAATGTCCCAGGAATCTGAAACCCTGCCTCTCACATCATCTTTTCAGCCAGGTATTCACCCAATATATCCTGCTGTTTCGACTCTGAATAGCACATGGCACTGGTAGTAATCCTGAGATAATGTTAATATAGTCAGTCTTAGAGGATTTGTGGCCAGGAAACTCTCACAAAACATCAGATCAGGCTTGGATGTAGCCACAGAATTTATCATAACCTGAAAAGTAGAAAGTTTTGAACATGGAAGAAATCAGCACCATTGATAACCACAGTCACAGTTGGCAGAAACCATGGAAATGTGGAGAGTATAAAGAGATATTCAATTAACCGTCAGAGCTGGAAACGCACACTGGGGAAATGCCCTTTACCTGCTCTGAGTACGGCAAGGGATCATTCAGTCTTCTCAGCTTGTTAGACACCAGTGGGTTTAAACTGGGGAGAGGTCATTTATCTGCTTCAAGTGTGAGAAGCGTGATGATAGTATTGCAGTGGGTGTATGTTTTTCTGCTGAGGGGGAATGTTTAAAAATCCAGCTTTATTCTGCAGGTATCTGGTGTGTCTGTGTCTCTCAAGGGTTGTGAAAGCTGGGAATCAGTTACTTTGATAGAGCTGATGGGCTTTTGTTTAAACAAGACATTCCTCTGGGATTTCTAGATTTGATTGACAGGTCATGTGATAGTGGGTCTTTGCAGGAAGAAGCTTTTGCAGTTCTAATCGTTTGAAGATAGAGGGTTTCTACAAGCTGCTCTGAGACTTGTTGTCTTTCTGAAAGCTTTAAGACTATCTACACTCAACTATATTTATGGTTACTAACTATATTTAAAGTGGCACTTACAACTATAAGAGTAATGTTGCTTATTTGGAACTGAAATAGTGATAAGTTAGAAATTAAGATTGTTTCTTTGCATTTTTAAATGTTGTTCAACTGTTAATGATTAAGCTGATTCATTTGTTAGAATTATATTTAAACTGTGATATTAAATAAAGTTAGCTTTACTATGAAAGATCCCTAATTTGTCAGTGGAATTTCTCCTCGTCAGAAGCATCCTATCCTCACATTTATGCCAAAATAAAAAAATTGCTGGGGTCTAGCCTGGCTTCCGAATGTAATTTAGGGGCTCCGGGTCCAGGACCCTAACAGAAGGGATTCACTCACCCACCCTGTAAACACCCCCAGTTTCATACTGAGTAGAAGAGACCTTAAAAATGCCCAGACTGTGGGAGCTGCTATAAAAGTTTCATAGAATCTTTACATTGCAGAAGGAGGCCATTTGGCCCATTGAGTCTGACCACAATCCCGCCCAGGCCCTATTCCCCACACCCCACATATTTATCCTGCTAATTCCCCTGACACTCGGGCCAATTTAGCATGGCTAATCAAACAAACCTGCACATCTTTGGACTGCGGGAGGAAACTGGAGCACCCGGAGGAAACCCATGCACACATGGGGAGAATGTGCAAACTCCACACAGACAGACGCAATGGGCAGAATTAAACCCAGATCCCTGGCGCTATGTGGCAGCAGTGCTAACCATTGTGTCACCGTGCCACCCCAAAATTGTGGATTACTAATGTCTCATCAATGTTTTCACACTGATGAGAGACTGGGTTCAGGGGATCATTTCAACTCACTGTATACCTCGTTCACATTGGGGAGGGGCTGTTCACCTGCTTTGAGTTTGGGAAAATATTCACCGTTTTGAGGTGGGATTTGCAGTGTCTAGTTTTGGGGTCACTGTGGATAGTTTTCTCTGACTTACCGTTACCTGTTTAAAGATGAAGAAGGAGTTTTAAGAAGGACACAACAGTAACTCTCATCCTGTTCAACGTGAAACTAATCTCACTGTTAATTCCTCCTCAGTTACAATTTTAAACACAAAGTTTGCAGGCAGGATTGAAGTGGGGACTTTCTCCTGTAAAACTGCAGTGAGAAGGAGTGCCTGAGGGAAATGAGTGTGAATCCCCCAGCCCCGGACAGAGGGAACTGACCATCCATCTCCAGCTCTAATTCCAGTTTGAAAAGCAACCCTCTACCACCACCTTCTGTCTTCTACCAGCAAGCCAATTTTGTATTCAATTTTCGATTTGATTTATTATTATCACATGTATTAGTATACAGTGAAAAGTATTGTTTCTTGCACGCTGTACAAAGTATACCATTCATAGAGAAGGAAACGAGAGAGTGCAGAATGTAGTGTTAGTCATAGCGAGGGTGTAGAGAAAGATCAATTTAGTGCAAGGTAGGTCCATTTATAAGTCTGGCTAGTTCTCCATGGATCCCATGTGATCTAACCTTAACTGGCCAGTCTACCATAGGTACCTTGTCGAAGGCCTTGCTGAAGTCCATGTAGACAACATCTACTGCACCGTCCTCATCTATTTGTTTTTGGTCACCCTTTCAAAAAGCTCTGTTAAATTTTTAAGACACAATTTCCCATGCACAAAGCGATGCTGACAATCTGTAATCAGCCTTTGCCTTTCCAAATGCATGTAGATCCTGTCTCTCAGACTACCGTCCAACAACTTACCCACCACTGACGTTAGGTTCACCAGTCTGTAGTTCCCTGGCTTTTCCCTGCTGCCTTTCTCAAATAGCTGTAACATTTGCCTCTCTCCAGTCTTCTGGCACCTCACCCGTGGTTGTTGATGATACAAATATATACGCTAGGGGGCGCCACAATTTTTTCCCCAGCTTCCCACAATGTCCTGGGATGCGCTTGATCAGGTCCTTGAGATTTATCTACCTTTATGTGTTTTAAAACTTCCAGCACCTTGTCTTCTGTAATGTGGGCGCCATTGAAGACATCACTATTTACATCCCTGAATTCCCAAGTTTTCATGTCTTTCTTCAGGGTAAATACTGATGAGAAATATTCCATTAGGATCTCACCCATCTCCTGTGGCTTCGCACATAAATGACCTTGTTGATCTTTAAGGGGCCTATTCTCTCCCTAGTTACTCTTTTGCCCTTAATATACTTGTAGAATCTCTTTGGATTTTAGAACATAGAACATAGAAAGCCACAGCACAAACAGGCCCTTCGGCCCACAAGTTGCGCCGATCACATCCCCACCTCTAGGCCTATCTATAGCCCTCAATCCCATTAAATCCCATGTACTCATCCAGAAGTCTCTTAAAAGACCCCAACGAGTTTGCCTCCACCACCACCGACGTCAGCCGATTCCACTCACCCACCACCCTCTGAGTGAAAAACTTACCCCTGACATCCCCCCTGTACCTACCCCCCAGCACCTTAAACCTGTGTCCTCTCGTAGCAACCATTTCAGCCCTCGGAAATAGCCTCTGAGAGTCCACCCTATCCAGACCCCTCAACATCTTGTAAACCTCTATCAGGTCACCTCTCATCCTTCGTCTCTCCAGGGAGAAGAGACCAAGCTCCCTCAACCTATCCTCATAAGGCATGCCCCCCAATCCAGGCAACATCCTTGTAAATCTCCTCTGCACCCTTTCAATGGCTTCAACATCTTTCCTGTAATGAGGTGACCAGAACTGCGCGCAGTACTCCAAGTGGGGTCTAACCAGGGTCCTATAAAGCTGCAGCATTATCTCCCGACTCCTAAACTCAATCCCTCGATTAATGAAGGCTAGTACGCCATACGCCTTCTTGACCGCATCCTCCACCTGCGAGGCCGATTTAAGAGTCCTATGGACCCGGACCCCAAGGTCCCTCTGATCCTCTACACTGCTAAGAATGGTACCCTTCATTTTATACTGCTGCTCCATCCCATTGGATCTGCCAAAATGGATCACCACACACTTATCCGGGTTGAAGTCCATCTGCCACTTCTCCGCCCAGTCCTGCATTCTATCTATGTCTCGCTGCAACTTCTGACATCCCTCCAAACTATCCACAACACCACCTACCTTGGTGTCGTCAGCAAACTTACCAACCCATCCCTCCACTTCCTCATCCAGGTCATTTATGAAAATGACAAACAGCAAGGGTCCCAGAACAGATCCCTGGGGCACTCCACTGGTCACTGACCTCCATGCAGAGAAAGACCCCTCCACAGCCACTCTCTGCCTTCTGCAGGCAAGCCAGTTCTGGATCCACAAGGCAACAGCCCCTTGGATCCCATGCCCTCTCACTTTCTCAAGAAGTCTTGCATGGGGGACCTTATCGAACGCTTTTCTTTTACCTTATCTGCCAAAGCTATCTCCTGTTCCCTTTTTGCCTTCCTGATTTCCATTTTAAGTGGACTTCTGCACTCCCGATACTCCTCAAGGGGTTCACTTGGCCCCAGCTGCCTGTACCTGACATATGCTTCCTTCTTTTTATTGACCAGAATCTCAGTATCTCTCGTCTTCGAGTGTTTCCTTCTCCTGGCGGTCTTGTCCTTTATACTAATAGGAATGTGCTGGTCCTGAACTCTCGCTATCTCGCTTCTGAAAGCATCCCACATTCCAGACGTTCCTTGACCTGTGAACAGCCTTCCCCAATCAGCTTGTGAAAGTTCCTGTACAATCCCATCAAAATTGGCCAAGCCCCAATTTAGAACTTTAACTTGTGGACCAGACCTATCCTTTTCCATAACTATGTTAAAACTAATCGAATTATGGTCATTGATCCCAAAGTGCTCCCCAGTAACACTTCAGTCACTTGCTGCTTTACATCCTGGTTACTTGTTCGTATGTATATTTCCTCAACTTCATATCACAACAAGGACATCAATTTGTCTCTTTTCTTGGGGAAATCAACAATAAATAAACTTTGAAACTTTAAACTTTTACCCAACACACACTGTCAAAACGCTGTTAGACTTAACACTATAAGAAAATATTAACTCCAGTGCAGTCACAGGAATTATTAACATCATGAAAAGAATGAGCCCTGTCAGAATGAACATAGTCCAGTCCCGGATGTGATTAACAGGAGCAATAATAGCAGAATCCAACCCTGCAGTCACTCGTGAACTCGCTGGTGTCTCAGTAGGTGATAGGACTGAGTAAATCCCTTCCCACACTGGGAGCAGATGAACGGCCTCTCTCCAGTGTGAATTCGCTGGTGTCTCAGCAGTTGGAATGACTGAATGAATCCTATCCCACACTCAGAGCAGATGAAAGGCCTCTCTGTAGAGTGAACACGCTGGTGTCTCAGGAGGAGAGCTGACTGAGTGAATCCCTTACCACAGATGAAACAGATGAATGGGTTCTCCGCAGAGTGAATTTGTTGATGTCTCTGCAAGCTGCACGACCGACTGAATCGCTTTCCACATTTAGTGCAAGGGAACGGTCTCTCCTCGGTATGAACTCGCTGGTGTCGCAGGAGACTGAATGATCGAGTGAATCCCTTACTGCACACAGAACAGGAGAATGGGCTCTGACTAGAGTGAATGTATTGGTGTCTCCGTAGATTCCTTGTGCTTTTGAAGCTCTTACCACAGTCCGAACATTTAAAAAGTCTCTTATCAGTGTGAACAAGCTGATGAGAAGTGAGATTAGTTAAACTGCTGAATCCCTTCCCACACACAGAGCAGCTAAATGGTCTCTCCCCAGTGTGAACTTGCTGATGTACAGTGAGGTGAGATGACTGAGTGAATCCCATGCCACATTGGGAGCAGGTGAACGGCCTCGCCCCAGTGTAAACACGCTGGTGTCTCAGCAGGGTGGATGTCCGAGCAAATCCCTTCCCACACTTGAAGCAAGTGAATGGTCTCTCGCCAATGTGACCACGTCGATGAGTTTCCAGATCTGATGGGGATCTGATCACTTTACCACAGTCCCCACATTTCAGTGGCCTGTGTGTGATGTTGACTCCAGTGTGAGTGCATCGATGGTATTCCAGCCGGGATGGATAATTAAATCCCTTCCCACAGTCCCCACATTTCCACGGTTTCTCCATGGTGCCGGTGTCCTTGTGTCTCTCCAGGTTGCACGATCAGTTGAAGCTTCATCCACACACAGAACACATGTACAGTTTCTCCTCGCTGTGAATAGTGTGATGTTTTATCAGGCTGTGTTACTGGTTGAAGCTCCTTCCACAGTCAGTTCACTGGAACACTCTCATTCGGGTGTGTGTGTCTCGGTGCTTTTCCAGTCACAGTGATGTTTGAAATCTTTTCCCACAGACAGAACAGACATTCTCCTCCTTCCACAGTGTAAGGTTGATGATATTCAAATCCTGATGAATCGGGTGATTCTGTTAAATCTTGATGTGATGTTTGCTTTTGTACTTTTTAATCTGCAAATTCTCCCCTTCTAACACCCTGCAAAAGAAATTTAGGAAAATGATAACTAAGTCTGGGATAGAAGTTCTGAAAAGATAATTCGAGTATCTCTGAAACATTTTTTCCTCTTTTGTTCCCCCAAATCAGTAAATCCCCGTCCCACACACTCTCCCTCCTCCCAGGGCTGAAATCCAAACCCATCTCACCATCTCCACCATTTCTTTCCTCCACTCCCAGTTTTCTCCCTCCCTCTCCTCTGTCTGGGTGCAGATATAGAACATAGAAAGCCACAGCACAAACAGGCCCTTCGGCCCACAAGTTGCGCCGATCACATCCCCACCTCTAGGCCTATCTATAGCCCTCAATCCCATTAAATCCCATGTACTCATCCAGAAGTCTCTTAAAAGACCCCAACGAGTTTGCCTCCACCACCACCGACGTCAGCCGATTCCACTCACCCACCACCCTCTGAGTGAAAAACTTACCCCTGACATCTCTTCTGTACCTACCCCCCAGCACCTTAAACCTGTGTCCTCTCGTAGCAACCATTTCAGCCCTTGGAAATAGCCTCTGAGAGTCTACCCTATCCAGACCTCTCAACATCTTGTAAACCTCTATCAGGTCACCTCTCATCCTTCGTCTCTCCAGGGAGAAGAGACCAAGCTCCCTCAACCTATCCTCATAAGGCATGCCCCCCAATCCAGGCAACATCCTTGTAAATCTCCTCTGCACCCTTTCAATGGCTTCAACATCTTTCCTGTAATGAGGTGACCAGAACTGCGCGCAGTACTCCAAGTGGAGTCTAACCAGGGTCCTATAAAGCTGCAGCATTATCTCCCGACTCCTAAACTCAATCCCTCGATTAATGAAGGCCAGTACGCCGTACGCCTTCTTGATGAAGGCGCAGCGCTCCAAAAGCTAATGGCATTTGCTACCAAATAAACCTGTTGGATTTTAACCTGGTGTTGTTAGAACTCTTACTGTGTTTACCCCAGACCAACGCCGGCATCTCCACATCCTGGGTTCAGTTCTCCAGCTCCTGTCTGCAGACTGACAATAAAACCAATGGGTCTTATTGGGGGTGTTGGGGCCTCCAGCGGGTGTTTGTGAATCCTCCCCGCCCACCTCCCAGGGTTTCCTTCCTTCCCAGAGATCAGAGTCCTCATTGATTTGAGGCCAAAGTGTAACCTCTTATTTATTGTCCCCCTCCCCCATCCTCTGATGTGAACCATCCTCCAGTGGCTGAGCCAGGATGGGGCCGTTAACCTGGGCCTGTTCCCGGGAGGGAGGGAGGGAGAAGCCCCGCAGCTGCAAACCAGGGAGCTGACAATGATTCTGAAGGGTTTGCGGATCCACAAAGTGTTTCCAAATCCTCCCAGCCACCGCCTAACGCTGACTCCGCTTCTCCGGGACAAACAAGCGCCAAGGACAGCAATGACACTGCGCATGCTCCACATCACAATACCCGGGCACTGATTGACGGCAGCTCCGGACCAATAGGAAGAGGGGGCGGGGCTGGAGGACCAAGCGGGAGCGGCTGGTCCTCCAACCAATCAGAATGACTGAGGGGCGGGATCTGAAGCATGCGCAGTGCGGGTAATGGCGATGGACGGACGGTTTTAAGTCGGAACCAAGATCAATACCAGGTAGAGGGCGGCGCGCGGGGAGCGATGAACATGGCGGGTGGGTGAAGAGCTTTCTAAACATGTTCAAAGGCAAACCCCGGAAATGAACTTCCCGGTTCCCCCCCGTTTGTGCCAAATGGAGCCGCAACTTGTTGTGTTGGGCCTGGGCTGACTGCCGCCATTGAGGCTGAGTGTGGGAGGCCGGCAGGGAGTGAAGTCCTGACGTCTCAATAGAATTCATGACAGTTATGCGTCACAATGGTGGGAAGCTTTTTCCCAGGTCGGAGGTGACGATCACGAGGGGTCACAGGCTCAAGCTGAGAGGGGCGAAGTATAACTCAGATATCAGAGGGACGTTTTTTACACAAGGGTGGTGGGGGCCTGGAATGCGCTGCCAAGTAGGGTGGTGGAGGCAGGCACGCTGACATCGTTTAAGACTTACCTGGATTGTCACATGGGCAGCCTGGGAATGGAGGGATACAAACGATTGGTCTAGTTGGACCAAGGGGCGGCACAGGCTTGGAGGGCCGAAGGGCCTGTTTCCTGTGCTGTACTGTTCTTTGTTCTTTGTTCTATGGAGAGTGAGTGTGACGTCACAATAGAATGGATGAGGGTTCCAGATAAGCTGAGACTGGGGCGGAGTCATAGAACATAGAACATTACAATGCAGTACAGGCCCTTCGGCCCTCGATGTTGCGCCGACCAGTGGTACCAATCTAAAGCCCCTCTAATCTACACTATTCCAATATTATCCATATGTTTATCCAATAACCACTTGAACGCTCTCAACGTTGACGAGTCCACCACTGCTGCAGGCAGGGCATTCCACACCCTTACTACTCTCTGAGTAAAGAACCTACCTCTAAAATCTGTCCTGTATCTCTCACCCCTCAATTTAAAACTATGTCCCCTCGTGCTAGCCAACACCATCTGAGGAAAAAGGCTCTCACTATCCACCCTATCTAATCCTCTGATCATCTTGTATGCCTCTATTAAGTCACCTCTTAACCTTCTTCTCTCTAACGAAAACAACCTCAAGCCCCTCAGCCTTTCCTCATACGATTTTCCCACCATACCAGGCAACATCCTGGTGAATCTCCTCTGCACCCTTTCCAACACTTCCACATCTTTCCTATAATACGGCGACCAGAACTGTACGCAATACTCCAAATGCGGCCGCACCAGAGTTTTGTACAGTTGCAGCATGACCTCCTGGCTCCGAAACTCAATCCCTCTACCAATAAAAGCTGACAGACCGTATGCCTTCTTAACAACCCTATCAACCTGGGTGCCAACTTTCAGGGATCTATGCACATGGACACCCAGATCCCTCTGTTCATCCACACTACCAAGTATCTTACCATTAGCACAGTACTCTGTATTCCTGTTACTCCTTCCAAAGTGAATCACCTCACACTTTTCCGCATTAAACTCCAGAGCCCAGCTCTGCAGCTTATCTATGTCCCTCTGTAACCTGCCACTGAGTCGGGCGATGTCACTGAGGTGGAAGTAGGCGGTCTTGATGATGATGTGGATATGTGGCTGGAACCTCATCTTAAAATGAACTGTTTCACCAGGATTGTGAACAGCCTGGTTCAGCCTCAGACAGTTCCCAGGAAGAGAGATAGAGTTGCTGGTGAGGGAGTGGAGTTTGTAGTGGGGACTGAAGACAATGGGTTCAGACTTCCCAGTATTGATTTGGAAAATAATTATCTTAGTCCTGGACGTCAGACAAGTCAGGATGGTGTGTGAGTTGGAGGGGAACTTGGAGGTGATGGTGTTCACGTCTACCTGCTATCTTAGTCCTTCTTAATGATGGAGGTTGAGGGTTTGGGAGATTCTGTCAAAGTTCTCATTGAGTTGTTGATGTATAAAATCCCTCTCCTTCACCCCGGCCTTCTCTCTGTCTCCTCCCACAGTGCCCAGAGTCTTGTGTAGACCCAGCCTGGATGACAAGTTTCTTTTCGTGAAGGACATTAGTGAATCAGTTGGAACAAAAACAGAAAATGCTGGAGCAACTCAGCAGGTCTGACAGTGTCTGTGGAGAGAGAATAGAGCCAATGTTTTGAGTCTGGATGACACTTGTCGACAATGGGTCTTCCAGACTCGGAACATTGGCCCCATTCTCTCTCTACAGATGCTGTCAGACCTGCTGAGTTTCTCCAGCATTTTCTGTTTCTGTTTCAGATTCCAGCATCCGCAGTATTTTGCTTTGATCTTCGTGAATCAGTTGGGTTTTTCATGACAATCCAAAAGCTTTCATGGTCACTTTTTCCGATTGCTGGCCCCAGATTCATTCAGCTCAATTTCACAACCATTGTATTTTTGTGGGTTCCCTGACTCTCTTCTTTCTGTTTTAATCAATTTCACAGGGTTTTAGAAGATGAGGATTCAAACAATATATCAGAACCTGATGGAATCGGCCAATTTATTGTAACCTGAATATCATTGTATTTTGAACATGGAAAAAATAGCACCGTTCACAGTGGAGAGAAACTATACATAGGTTCTCTGTGTGGACAAGACTTCAACCAATCATCTGGCCTTTCGGAGCACAATTGCAGTCACAACAGGGAGATGGCATGGAAATGTAGAGACTGTGGGAAGGAATTTGATTACCCATCCCTGCTGGAAACTCATCGACGCAGTCACACTGGGGAGAGGCCATTCACCTGCTCCCAGTGTGGGAAGGGTTTTGCTCACCCATCCACCCTAGTAAAACACCAGCGAATTCACACTGGGGAGAGACCATTCACCTGCTCCCAGTGTGGGAAGGGTTTTGCTCACCCATCCACCCTAGTAAAACACCAGCGAATTCACACTGGGGAGAGACCATTCACCTGCTCCCAGTGCGGGAAGCGATTTGCTCACTCATCCAATCTGCTGAAACATCAGCGAATGCACACTGGAGAGAGACCGTTCACCTGCTCTGTGTGTGGGAAGGGATTCACTCAGTCATCCAACCTTGCATTGCACAAGCAAATTCACACTGAGGAGAAGCCGTTCACCTGCTCCCAATGTGGGAAGGGATTCAGTCGGTCATCAAATTTGCTGACACACCAGACTGTTCACACTGGGGAGAGGCCGTTCACCTGCTCCCAGTGTGGGAAGGGATTTGCTCACTCTCACACATTGCGGACGCACCAGCGAATTCACACTGGGGAAAGACCATACACCTGCTCTGTATGTGGGAAGGGATTCAATCAGTCATCCAACCTAGCAATACACAAGGAAGGGCACACCGGGGAGAGACCGTTCACCTGCTCCCAGTGTGGGAAGGGATTTGCTCATTCAGCCAATCTGCTGAAACACCAGAGAGTTCACACTGGGGAGAGGCCATTCATTTGCTCCGTTTGTAGGAAAGGTTTTGCTCGCTCATCCAACCTGCGGTTACACCAGCGAGTTCACACTGGGGAGAGACCTTTCATCTGCTCCACATGTGGGAAGGGATTCACTCAGTCATCCACTCTGCAGACACACCAGCGAGTTCACAAGTAACTATTGTGATGGGATTTTTCTGTTAATCATATTCATTGAATGATTCAGCCTCTGCTGAGACATCGCAGCAGTCACTCCGATTAGACTTATTATCTGCTCCCACTCTTGGGGATAACCAAATCATTTGAGATTAAGTAAATACAAATTGAGGGCATTGATTGGATGATTATGAATGCAAATAAAGAGACTTTAAAGGAGGGAAATACCTGTGAAGTTTCACTCTAAATAAATCTGTACCAAATAAAGGTTGGTTCCAACTTCTTCTTTCACCATAAGACTGTCAGGATTGTAACATGGTCAGAGGGAATGTTTTCTAATGGTGGAGATTGGAAGCTAAAGGGAAATATTTTTCAGACAGAAGTTTTACAATCCCAGCAGCTTTTGTGAGAAATGGCTGAAAGTGAGTGGGAATTGTCAGGGTCAGATTACCTGCTGCTGCTCTCAGAGTCTGAACCATATGAAAGTGGAGATGTGGATACTGGTTACATCCCTACCAAGGGGGAAACAAGGTCTGGCCTTGGCATTGTCACTTCGCACCAAAAGGAAAATCAGAAGCAAAGTATTTTGTGAGCTGGATGTCCGTCAGTTGGACACTGATAAAGGTTTGGATCTTCTGTTTGGGTTCAATGATGAGATTGACAAGATAGATGATCTTCAGGATGGTTATGAAACATGGTTAGACCTTGACAGGTTTTGTAGGGGGTGAAAGCAGCTATAGCAGATCTGGATATCATAACAAAAGACAGATTGGAACAGCATTAATAAACAAATGAACCCCAGGAATGACTGGGGAACAATTAACGAGTGCTTCAGGTCTGGCTCAAAATATCATCATGTGATGAACTTAGGGATTTTGCAGTGAGACACAACACAGAGAATTCTGAGAAATTAGAGATAGCATTAGATCCAAGATAGAGACATACAATTTGGCCAAGGAAAACAACAGACCTGAGGATTGGGAGCAGTTTAGAATTCAGCAACAGAGGACCAAGGGATTGATTAAGAAGAGGAAAATGGAATATGAGAGTAAGCTTGCAGGGAACATAAAAACTGACTGGAAAACTTTCTACAGGTGTATGAAGAGAGAAAGATTGATGAAGACAAATGTAGGTCCCTTACAGTCAGAAACAGGGGAATTTATAATGGAGAACAAAGAAATGGCTGACCAACTGACTACTTACTTTGGTTCTGTCTTCACAAAGGAGGACACAAAAATGTTGGGGAACACAGGGTTTAGTGAGAGGAAGGAACTGATGGAGATCAGTATTAGTCGAGAATTAGTGTTGGGGAAACTGATGGGATTGAAGGCCTATAAATCCTCAGGACTTGATCATTTGCATCCCAGAGTACATGAGGAAGATGCCTGAGAAATAGTAGATTAATTGGTGGTCAACTTCTAAGATTCTATAAACTCTGGAAAAGTTCCTACAGGTTGGAGGATAGCTAATGTAGCCCCACTATTTAAAAAGGGAGGGGAGGGAGAAAGTAAGGAATTATAGACCAGTAAGCCTGACACTGTTAGTGGGGAATATTCAAGAATCAATTTTAAAGGATTTTATAGCAAAACACTTGAAAAACAGTGGCAGGATCGCACAGAGTCAGCATGGATTTAAGAAAGGGAAATTGTGCTTGACAAAACTATTCGAATTCTTTGAGGATATCACTAGTCGAGTTGATGAGGGGGAGCCAGTGGATGTGGTTTATTTCGACTTTCAGAAGAATTCCGACAAAGTCAAAAAAGATTAACGTGTAAAATTAAAGCACATGGGATTGGTGCAGTGTGTTGAGATGGATAGAAAACTAGTTGGCAGACAGGAAACAAAGAGTAGGAATAAATGGGTCTTTTTCCAAATGGCAGGAAGTGACTAATAGGGTACTGAAGGGATCAGAGCTGGGACCCCAGCTATTTACTACATATATATTATTGATTTAAGTGAGGGAACTAAAGGCAATATCTCCATATTTGCTAATGACACAAAGCAAGGTGGGAGGGTGAGCTATGAGGAGGATGCAGCAATCCTTCAGTGTAATTTGACAAGTTGAGTGAGTGGGCAAATGATTGGCAGATGCAGTATAATTTGGATAAATGTGAGGTCATCCACTTTGGGAGCAAAAACGGGAAGACAGATTACTATCTGAATAGTCATAAAGCAGGAGGAGGAAATATGCAACAAGACCTGGGTGTCCTCGTACACTCATCACTGAAGGTAAGCATGCAGGTGTAAAAGACAGTAAAAAAGGCAAATGGTATGTTGGAAAAAAAACTCAACAGGTCAGGCAGCATCTGTGCAGAGAGAGAAACACAGTTAACATTTCAAGTCTGTGACCTTTCACCAGAACTGGGAAAAGTTAGAAATGTAACAGGTTTGGAGAAAGGGGCGCGTGGAAGACAGGAGAGATCGAATGAGAGAAAAGTGAATCCCCCCAGAGCCAAAGGGAATGGAGATGGAGCGAGAAAAGAAACAGAAGCCGTGCCTGGAGCAGGGGGGCTGCTGACTGAAAGAAAGAAAAATGAAACAATCGAAGACAAAGAAACAGAACGGGCTGAGAGTTTACTCTCTGAAACTGTTGGACTGAATGTTGAGTCCAGAAGGCTGTAAAGTGTGGAGGGGGTGGGTGAGTGGAAGGATCTTCTCCTGGACCTGCTCTAGACCCTGGTTAAAACAGTAATCTGTAGATCCAGGATTGGAGGGGCTGAATGGGGAGGCAGGGGTCACTCTGGCTGCCGACTGATCTTCTGTGATCTTGTCTGTGCCCAGGTGGCCCTGGGGAGGGGGATTCTATTGGTACTTTGTTGCCGATTTTGGTCTTTTTGTTTGATTGAACCACATGTTTGGGTGAAGGAGAGGAAAGAATGTTCCGAGAAAGTGGAATTGTCTGTTCTGAATTTCTATCCTGCACTGATAGTTGATGTCAGTGTCACTATCTCACTCACCATTTCTACCCCTCTTCAACTAAAGAACAGACATTCGGACTCGAACATTAACTCTGTTTCTCTCTCCACAGAAGCTGCTAGGCCTGCTGAGTTTTTCCAATTTTCTGTTTTTATTTCAGATTATCAGCACCTGCAAACTTTTGCTTTTATCTCAATAGCCGCACTTAAGATCCTAGGATTAAGTCCATCGGGACCCGGTCTCTCCCCAGTGTGAACTCACTGGGGTACAGTGAGTTGAGATGATCCCCTGAACCCAGGCTCACAGTAAAAGCATCTGAACGTCTCTCATCAGTGTGAATACGCTTATGAGACATCAGTTCTTCACTACTTTTATAGCAGTCCCCACAGTCTGGGCATTTTTAAGGTCTCTCCCCAGTGTGAAACGAGAGTGTTTGCAGTGTGGATGATTGAGTGAATCTTTTCGGTTAGGGTCCTGGACCAGAACCTCTAAATTACATTAGAAAATCAGAGTAGACCCCAACAATTTTTCTATTTTGGCATAAGTGTGAGGATAGAATGCTTCACTCCAGGAATGATTCCACTGACAAATTAGGGATTTTTCATGGTAAAATAAACATTTTTAAATAAAAGTTCAAATATAATTCCAACAAATGAAACAGTTTGACTATTAACAGTTGAATAATATTTAAAAGTGAAAGGAAAGAACTTTAATTTCTAACTTATCACAATTTCAGTTCCAAATAAGCAACATTCCTCTTACCAATGTAAATCCCACTTTAAATAGTTAGCAACCATAAATATACTTGCTATAATGAGTATAGACTGCCTTGAAACTTCCAGAGAGATGACAAGTCTCAGAGTAGCTTGAAGAAAATCTCTATCAACAAAGAATCCTCATTGAGCTTCCAGCTCTGACGGGTAACTGAAACTCTCCTCACAGTCTCCACATTTTCACGGTTTCTCCCTAATTTGAAATCCAGTCACAACAGTTACTTGTGAGTTCGCTGGTGTGTCAGAAGATTCAATGAGGTAGCATATCCCTTCCCACACTACAAACAGGTGAATGGTCTCTCCCCACTGTGAACCCACTGATGTATTGCTAGTTTAGATGACTGATTGAATCGCTTCCTGAACACATAACAGATGAATGGCTTCTCCTCTGTGTGGATTCGCTGGTGTATTGCTAGGTTGGATGAGTGATTGAATCCTTTCCCACACACGGAGCAGATGAATGACTTCTCCCAGTGTGGACTCGCTGGTGTGTCAGGAGAGTTGATAACCGACTGAATTCTTTCCCACACACAGAGCAGGTGAATGGCCTCTCCCTAGTGTGAATTCGCTGGTGTGTGAACAAAGTGGCTGACTGAACAAATCCCTTTCCACACTGGGAACAGGTGAATGGCCTCTCCCCAGTGTGAACTTGCTGGTGTTTCAACAAATTGGTTAAGTCAGCAAATCCCTTCCCACACTGGTAGCAAATGAATGGCTTCTCCTGAGTGTGAGTCCATGCTGTATCAACAGAGTGGATGAGTGAGCGAATCCATTCCCACATTCAGAGCAGGTGAACGGTTTCTCCCCAGTGTGAACTCGCTGGTGTGTTGCAAGGTTGGATGACTGATTGAATCCCTTCCCACATTGGGAGCAGGTGAACGGCCTCTCCTCAGCATAAGTCCTCTGGTGCATATGTAAGCTGGATAACTGATTGAATCCCTTCCCACACTGGGAGCAGGTGAATGGCCTCTCCCCAGTGTGACTGCGTCGATGAGTTTCCAGCAGGGATGGGTAATTGAATTCCTTCCCACAATCCTCACATGCTATTTTCCTGTTGTGACTGCAACTATGTTCCTAAAGGCCAGATGATTCTCCACACAAAGAACATGTGTACATTTTCTCTCTACTGTGAATGGCACTTTTTTCTTCCATGTTCAAAATACAATGATATTCAGGTTACAATAAATTGGCCGCCTCCATCAGGTTCTGATGTCATGTTCGGTTTCAGTTTCTCAACTGCAAATCCCCCTCTTCTAAAACAGTGCAAAATTGATTTAAAACAGAAAACAGAGTGAAAAAGAACCCACAAAAATGCAAAGGTGGGTTGTGAAATTGAGCTGAATGAATCTGGAAATCTGGTAATTTGTGGGGTCAGCGTGAGGAAATGGTAACCATGAAAGCTGCAGAATTGTCATAAAAACCCAACTGGTTTATTGATGTCCTTCAGGGAAGGAAACCTGCCACACAGTCTAGGTCTACACAAGACCCACTGTGGCACTGTGGGAGGAGACAGAGAGAAGTAGGAGTGGCTGGGGTGAAAGAGAGGGATTTATACATCTGCATCTTGACAAGAACTTTGACAGAATCTCCTAAACCCTCAACCTCCAGCATCTAGAAGGACCAAGGTAGCAGGTAGATATAAACACCATCACCTCCAAGTTCCTCCAACTCACACACCATCCTGACTTATCTGACTTGCAGTACTAAAAGAACAGAAATTTCTTTTGTATAAATACTGGGAAAACTGAACACAGTGTCTTCAGTCTGAATACAAACTCCACTCCCTCGCCAGCAACTGAAAGATGTGCTGGTTAAAAAAGTGCATTGACCCGAACAGGCGTCGGAGTGGGGCGACTAGGGGAATTTCACAGTAACTTCATTGCAATGTTAATGTAAGCCTTACTTGCGACTAATAAATAATCTTTTTTAAAAAACTCTCTCCCTCTTCCTGGCAACTGTCTGAGGCTGGACCAGGCTGTTCACAATCATGGTGAAATATTTCACCCCAAGATGAGCTTCCAGCCACATATCCACATCATCATCAAGACCGTTTTGTTCCTCCTCAGTGACATTGCACAACTCCACCCCAGTCCCAGATTATCTGGCACTCTCACCCCATTCCATTGTGATGTGAAACTCAGGGGAATGGGAATATAGAGAGGAATGGGACTGACTGAATTGCTCCACAGAGAGTTGGCATGGATCTGAGTTGCCAAACTGATTCCTTCTATGTTGTAATGTTTCCATCACTGGAAATATATAAAGTAGCCACATTGCTATATATTTCAAGACAAGAAATAAGGGATCATAAATAACGTAGTAGATACAATATAACTACATTATACATATCTCTGTCCATTACAAATTTTCTGTTCATTTAAATGTTAGCTTTCTCCTGGGAAAATTCCTCCTTTAATTGTGAACATTGGGTAAGAGGCCATCCGATTAGCCAGATAAATAAATGTGTCAAACTGAGGGGGCTAAAGGATGTCAATATCTTTGAGAAAGAAAAAGATACCTGGGCCTAGTCCTGCTCCTAATTCCGATGTTCGTCTATAAGCTTTTCAGAGTCTGCAGCCTTCCTGGACTCACTTCCTTTCCCTTCAGTTGCTGCAAGTCCCCAATTTCCCCCAGAATGAGGAAAGAAATGGAAAGGGGGAAACATTGATTACCTCCCAGATGTTGCCCAGAGGAGGGAGTTTCAGTCTGAAGATCATTGGACAATTTCCGTATTCTGACGTCACAATGGAGGCGTGCCTGAATCAGCCAATAAGAATCACTCTGCTACGCGGTGACGTCTCCGGGTTCCAGTGCGCAGGCCCGGGCGCGCGGACCCGGGAGCCCCGTCCCCACCCATTGTTCTCGTCCCCCTGCAACACATCGAGCCAAGGTTTCCAGGCAACCGGCTGACGGCTCCGGCCAGAGCGAGAAGCCGCTCGGTGATCTCCCCCTCCCCCCCCCCCCCCAAGTCCGGGACTGCGCATGTCTAATGGAGAGGGGAAGCTGCGAATGTTCCGGGGGAGAACCCACCCTCTGACGTTCATGCTGAATTGTTGATCCATGGGAAGTGTTGGAGGACCGGAAGGGCTGTGGCCCTCCAGACAATCCAGGGCGCGGGCTTTGTGACAATGCAGGTTGAACTTCACACAGACTGAAATTTCTTCCTGTCTCCTTAAAAGAGGCCAAAATCTGTGAGTAAAACACTTTCTTTTCTTCCCCTTTCCATTTCTTTTCTCGTTCTGGGGGAATTGTTGACTTGCAGCAACTGAAGGGAAAGGAAGTGAATCCAGGGAGGCTGCAGACTCTGGAAAGTTTGGCCCAGGTCTGTCAATCAGCCTCTTCAGGAAAATTGGGAGGGTGAATATTAGATCCAGCAGAATGAGAATGGAGGGAGAGTTCTTTTTTCTTCATTCGTGAGACATGGGCATCGCTGGCTGGCCAGCATTTATTGCCCATCCCTCATTGCCCTTGAACTGATTGGCTTACTGGGCTGTTTCAGAGGGCAGTTGAGAATCAACACATTTCTGTGGCTTTGGTGTCACATGTAGGCCAGGCCAGGTGAGGGTGGCAGATTTCCTTCCCTAAAGGGCATTAGTGAACCAGATGGGGTTTTCCGACAATCAACAATGGTTTCACAATCATCAATAGATTCTTAATTCCACATTTTTTTTATTGAATTCAAATTCTACCGTCTGCCGTGGCGGGATTCGAACCTGGGTCCCCAGAACATTAGCTGAGTTTTGGATGAATAATCTCGTGATAATACCACTCGGGCACTGCCTCCCAATGTGTGGGAATGAAATTTACAGATTTGGGGGAATGAGAGAGGAAAAAATGCTCCAGAGGAACTAGAATTGTCTGTTCTGAATTTCTATCCTGTACTCATGCTGATTACTTTTGTCAACTTCTTTTACAGATGTTAGAAGTGAGGATTTAAGCCAGAAATCTCAAATCAAACGTCGCATCAGGATCTGAAAGATTCAGTTGATTCATTGCAAAGTGAACATCAGTGGCCTTTGAATCTAGATGGAGAAATAATTGTCTGCTCTATCAGCTTCAGCAGTTATTAACTATCAGTGTGACGAGAAAAGCATCAACACACACACTCTGAACTGAGTGTTCCAGTTTTAACCAGTTACACAGCTTGAAAAAACATTCCCATTTGGAGCCGGGTGTCCTGTGTGCAGAAACCTAATTTGATCGTTGAACATGGAGAGACACAAGGACACCTGCACCACGGAGAAACCATGGAAATGTGAGGACTGTGGAAAGAGATTCATAACCCCCTCAAAACTAGAAACTCATCGACGCATTCACACTGGAGAGCGGCCGTTTACCTGCTCTGATTGTGGGAAGGGATTCACAAATTCATCCCACCTGCTGACACACCAGCGAATTCACACTAAGGAAAGGCCATTCACCTGCACTGCATGTGGGAAAGGTTTCAAACATTCATCCACCCTGAAGATGCATCAGCGTGTTCACTCTGGGGAGAGGCCGTTTGTTTGCTCTGAGTGTGGGAAGGGATTCACTCAGTTATCCAACCTGCTGACACACCAGCGAATTCACACTGGGGAGAGGCCATTCAGCTGCTCTGAGTGTGGGAAGAGATTCAATCAGTTCTCCGATCTGCTGACACACCAGCGAGCTCACACTGGGGAGAGGCCATTTACCTGCTCTCAATGTGGGAAGGGATTCACTCAGTCATCCAACCTGCAGACACACCAGCATGTTCACACTGAGCGGAAACAATTCAGCTGCTCTCACTGCGCAAGAAGGTTTAGATGGTTATCCAACCTGATACGACACCGACAGGTTCACACCGAGGAGAGGTCATTCATCTGTTCTGACTGTGGGAAGGGATTCAAAAATTCAACCCATCTGCTGACACACCACCGAATTCACACTGAGGAGAGGCCGTTCATCTGCACAGTGTGTGCGAAGAAATTCAAAGATTCATCCACTCTGCAAAAACACCGGCGAGTTCACACTGGGGAGAGACCATTTCCCTGCTCTGATTGTGGGAAGCAGTTCCGAGATTTGTCCAACCTGAGAAGACACCAGCGAGTCCACACTGGGGAGAGACCATTCGCCTGCTCTGACTGTGGGAAAGAATTCACTCAGTCATCTACCCTGCTGAGACACCAGCGAGTTCATAATTAATTACAGGGGTTGGATTCTGCTGTTATTGCTGCTGTTTATCACATCCAGGACTGAACCATGTTCACTCTGACAGTTGGTGAAGTGGGAGGGTCAATGAGTTTCTTTCTGCTGGACTGGCCGGTCTCACAACTTTGCTTCCAGTGGGCAGATGCTCTTTGAGCCTGGGAGAGCACATTTCACTGAAATGACCCACAAAAGTTGATGAAGGACATTTATTTTATCCTGGATGGTAAAGATTGTTTTTTCTATACTACAGGTAGATACATTTGTCTCTGTTCCAGTGAGTCTACAGCACAAGGCCGGGCCAGTCGGCACAATTGGTCTGTGTCAGTATTTATGCTCCACATGAGCCTCCACCCACCCCTCTTCATCTCCCCCCATCAGTATATCCTTCTATTCCTCTCTCCCTCATGTATGTATCTAGCTTCCCCTTCAATGTATTCATGCTGTTCACCTCAACCACTCGCTGTGGTAGTGAGTTCCACATTCTCACCACTCGCTGGTAAAGAGGTTTCTCCTGAAATACCTATTGGATTATTGAACCCCTTCATAATCTTAAAGAGTGGCATCAGGTCACCCTTCAGTCTTCTCTGTCCCAGAGAAAAACAGCCCTAGCCTTTCCTGAGGGTCAAAGGGTATGTTGCTGGTCTGGAGGATTTAAGGTACAAGGAGAGGTTGGACAAGTTCAGATTGTTTTCACTGGAAAGACGGATGCTGGGGAGTGATTTCGACAAAACTATGAGAGGCAAATGTAGGGTGGATTGTCAGAGGCTTTTCCCCAGGGTAGAAGGGTCGACTACAAGAGGGCACAAGGTGAGAGGTGATAAGGTTCGGGGAAACGTGGGGAAAGTTTTCACATACATGGTGAAAAGGGATGAGGTCCTGAAGAGTGAATTTAGAGAGTTAGGCAGCAGACTAAAGTGCAGGACCTCGAAGGTAGTAATTTCTGGACTACTGTCGGTGCCACGTGCTAGTGAGAGTAGGAATAGGAAGATGAGGCAGATGAATATGTGGCTTGAGAGCTGGTGCAGGGGGGCAGGGATTTAGATTTGTGGATCATTGGGATCTCTTCTGGGGAAGGGATGACCTGTTCAAGAGGGATGGGTTACACCTGAACTGGAGGGGGACTAACATCCTGACGGAGAGATTTGTGAGAGCCAGTCGGGGGGGTTTAAACTAGTTTGGCTGGGTGGGGTGGGCGGGGAGGGGGTGGTGGGACCCAAAGCAATAGGAAGACAGAAGAGAAGATTGAGGACAGAAGTTAAAGAGAGCACATTAAATAGTAAAGACAGTGTCAATAATTCTAGTACTAGACAGGTCAGTCAAAAGCAGAGCAGAGAGAAAGGGAGGTCCAGATTAAAGTGCACTTATTTCAATGCAAGAGGCCTGACAGGCAAGGCAGATGAACTCAGGGCATGGAGGGGTACATGGGACTGGGATATTATAGCTATTACTGAAACATGGCTGAGGGAGGGACAGGACTGGCAGCTCAATGTTTCAGGGTACAGATGCTAGAGGAAAGATAGAACAGGAGGTGAAAGAGGAGGGGGAGCTGCACTTTTGATGAGGGAAAACACCACAGCAGTACTGAGAGGGGATATATCCGAGGGTTCACCCACTGAGTCTGTATGGGTAGAATTGAGTAATAAGAAGGGGAAGTCACTTTGATAGGGTGGTACTATAGGCCTCCAAATAGTCGGTGGGAAATTGAGGAGCAAATATGTAAGGAGATGACAGATAGCTCCAAAAAAATAGGGTGGTAATAGTAGGGGATTTTAACTTTCCCAACATTGACTGGGACAGCCATAGTATTAGAGGTTTGGATGGAGAGAAATTTGTTGAGTGTATTCAGGAGGAATTTCTCATTCAGTATGTGGATGGCCCGACTAGAGAGGGGCAAAACTTGACCTCCTCTTGGGAAATAAGGAAGGGCAGGTGACAGAAGTGTTAGTGAGGGATCACTTTGGGACCAGTGACCATAATTCTATTAGTTTTAAGATAGCTATGGAGAATGATAGGTCTGGCCCAAAGGTTAAAATTTTAAATTGGGGCAAGGCCAATTTTGATGGCATCAGGCAGGAACTTTCAAAAGTTAATTGGGGGAGTCTGTGGGAAGGCAAACGGGCGTCTGGTAAGTGGGAGACTTTCAAAAGTGTGTTAACCAGTGTTCAGGATAAGCACATTCCTCTTAGAGTGAAGGGCAAGGCTAGTAGAAGTAGGGAACCCTGGATGACTTGGGATATTGAGGCCCTGGTCAAGAAGAAGAAGTAGGCACATGGCATGCATAGGCAGCTGGGATCAAGCGGATCCCTTGAAGAGTATACAGGGTGTAGGAGTAGAGTTAAGAGAAATCAGGAGGGCAAAAAGGAGACATGAGATTGCTTTGGCAGATAAGGCAAAGGAGAATCCAGAGATTCTACAAATGCAGAGTATAGAGAGTAGGGCCTTTTAAGGATCAACAAAGTCATCTACGTGCAGATCCACAATAGATGTGTGAGATCCTAAATGAATATTTCTCATCAGTAATTACTGTTAAGGCATGGATGTTGGGGAACTTGGGAAAATAAATAGTGATGTCTTGAGGAGTGTGCATATAACAGTGAAGGATGTGCTCGAAGTTTTAAAGCGCATCAAGGTAGATAAATCCCCAGGACCTGATGAAGTGTGTCCCAGGATGTTGCGGGAGGCTAGGAAGGAAATTGCGAGTCCCCTCGCAGAGATATTTGAATTGACAGCCACAGGTGAGGTGCCTGAAGATTGGAGGGTGGCAAATGTTGTGCCTTTGTTTAGAAAGGGCTGCAGAGAAAAGCCTGGGAACTACAGGCTGGTGAGCCTCACATCTGTAGTGGGTACGCTGGTCGAAGGTATTCTGAGAGACAGGATGTACAGGCATTTAGAGAGGCAAGGACTGATTAGGGACAGTCAGCATGGCTTTGTGAGTGGAAAATCATATCTCACAAATTTGATTGAGTTTTTTGAAGGGGTAACCAAGAAGGTAGATGAGGGCAGTGCAGTTGATGTTGTCTACATGGACTTTAGCAAGGCCTTTGACAAGGTACCACATGGTAGGTTGTTGCATAAGATTAAATCTCACAGGAGCCAGGGTGAGGCAGCCAAATGGATACAAAATTGCTTGATGACAGAAGCCGGAGGGTGATTGTAGGTGGTTGTTTTCAAACTGGAGGCCTGTGACCAGTGGTGTGCCTCACGGATCGGTGCTGCGTCCACTGTTATTTGTCATTTATATTAATGATTTGGATGAGAATTTAGGAGGCATGATTAGTAAGTTTGCAGATGACACCAAGGTGGGTGACGTTGTGGATAGTGAAGAAGGTTAGCTCGGATTGCAATGGGTTCTTGATCAATTGAGCCAGTGGGCTAACGAATGGCAGATGGAGTTTAATTTAGATAAGTGCGAGGTGATGCATTTTGGTTGATTGAACCAGTTAATGGTAGGTATCGGGGAGAGTTATAGAACAAAGAGATCTAGGATGTACATGTTCATAGCTCATTATAGTACAGCACAGGAAACAGGCCCTTCAAAAAGAAGGGGCTTTGCATTTGCCGGGAATAGAACCCGGGCCTCCCGCGTGGCAGGCGAGAATTCTACCACTGAACCACCAATGCTGAAACAGACATCAATTCTGGTAGTAGTGGGATTTGAACCTATGCCTCCGGAAAGACTGAAGCTTAAATCTAGTGCTTTAGACCGCTCAGCCACGCTACCAGTATTACATTGAATACAGTCTTACAATGTATACCAGTATACATTGAAAGTGGAGTCACAGATGGACAGAGCGGTGAAGAAGGCATTCGGCATGCTTGGTTTCATTGGTCAGAACATTGAATACAGGAGTTGGGACGTCTTGTTGAAGTTGCACAAGACATTGTTAAGGCCACACTTGTAATACCGTATACAGTTCTGGTCACCCTATTATAGAAAGGATATTACTAAGCTGGAAAGAATGCAGAAAAGATTTATTAGGATGCTACCAGGACTTGATGGTTTGAGTTATAAGGAGAGGCTGGATAGACTGGGACTTTTTTCTCTGGAGCATAGGAGGCTTACGGGTGATCCTATAGAAGTCTATAAAATAATGAGGGGTATAGATCAGCTAGATAGCCAATATCTATTCCCAAAGGTAGGGAAGTCTAAAACTAGAGGCCATAGGTTTAAGGTGAGAGGGGAGAGATACAAAAGGGTCCAGAGGGGCAATTTTTTCACACAAAGGGTGGCGAGTGTCTGAAACAAGCTGCCAGAGGTAGTAGTAGAGGTGGGTACAATTTTGTCTTTTGATAAACATTTAGACAGTTCCGAGTAAGATTGCTATTGAGGGATATGGGCTAAATGCGGGCAATTCGGACTCGCTTAGTCATTTAAAAAAAGGGGTGGCATGGACAAGTTGAGCCAAAGGGCCTGTTTCCATGCTGTTAACCTCTATGACTCTGTAGAGGTGCTGGGTGCCTGGAATGCACTGCCTGTGAAGCGGGTGGAAGCAGGCACTTTAGCAATGTTCAAGGTGTATCTTGATAGACAGACAGGAGGTGAACAAAGAGATAGAAGCTCTATTGGCACAGGCTCGGTGGGCCCAAGTGCCTGTTACTGTGCTGAATTGTTCCTTGAACATTCTAAGTAACAAAGTCAAGGAAGCCATCTTAAACTCAAACATGTGAATGAAGCTTTATTTTTAAAATGAATGCTGTATTCACCCAAATGCTTGTGGAAACTGCATAACCAGCAGAAATTGTTTAAACTAAGAATTTCTTCTATCATTTTGATAAGCTACAGGACATTATATTCCATCAAATCTGGCTCAAGAATAAGGTCGATTGTTCAGTCTGATCAAGGTGAATAAGAAAGAAACCTATTGTCTTCCATCGTGTGTCTTTTTGAACCAGTGAATCTTGTATTAACCAAATGAATTAAAGAATCCTGTATTAATTAGCCACCAGTCAGTAACAGATGATTGTATTAAGTTACAATTAATGAATCAGTAGTTATAGTAAAAGGCTGGGTTTTATTTACCGTAAAAATGTAAAAGTTTATTGCTGTGTATGTAAAGAATGTGCAATGAAGATAAATGTACTGGCGAGAGGGACCTTCAAACTCTTCAATATTTGAAACTGTATGAACAAGGGATTGTATGGAATCAGGTAAAGGGATAGTCTGAAACAATTATGTTGTATTCCTGACTAAGATGAAGGGAAACGGTGGTGTAAATATTGGGGATTCAATTGAATTAATCTCATCAAATTGACCAATTGGCATGTTAAACAGGCCCAACTCTGATGTAGGGGGATAAAAGTAGAGGTTCCAAAGGTCTTCCCTGCTGGCCAAATACTGAAGAGTCCCGAGGCTGAGTTTTAAGGAAATTCCTGTCAAAGAAGGAGCCAGACTCCCGAGGCTGAATTCCACAAAAAGTCCTGTCAAAGAAGGAGCCAGAGAGGGTTAACCTTCCAGACTGATCACCCACATCAAGTTATAAAAGCCAATGTCTTAAAGTGGTTCAGTGAACCTTTTTCATTGAATAAACTTTTTAAATTTACTATCCAGAGAATTCTGCCTTTGTCTTAATTGGTTAAAGTCTTGTCTGAACCAAAGTGAATTTAATAAATGGCAAGTTGGGGGTGGCTGAAATCAATTCAGTTCCAGATAACAAGATCAGAGAACAGAAATCTTCAATTTATAAACTTACATTTCTACAGAGCCTTTCACAACCACAGGGCATCCCAACATACCAGTGTGTTTAATTCTATCCTGATTGTTATAAAGTTAGTTTCTCTGTGGGGTCTGTTTGATTTATTATTGTCACATGTATTAGTATACAGTGAAAAATATTGTTTCTTGTGCGCTATACAAAGCATACTGTACATTGGGAAGGAGAGAGTGCAGAATGTCATGATACAGTCATAGCTAGGGTGTAGAGAAAGATCAACTGAGGTAGGTCTGCAATCAATAGCCTTTTCCAGCTCAAGTGACAATTTCAGGGGAGCAACTTTGATGATGGGAAGGCCAACTACTCTCCTGATCCCATCATACACAGCACAGAGATTTCTGTTGCCACAGACAGTTTGCATTTCTTGAAATAGGCTGATCCAATGATTATTTGCACAACCTCTCTCTGCTTTTTACACATCTGTCCTGGCTACATTCAAGTGACACAGTGTTCCAGCTTTTGGGTTGATGTTGTACATCAGGTAGGTTTTGCTTTTTGCTTCAATGACAGATGTCATCTCTGCTGAGTGGGTCTCAAACCATCTTTGCAACTTTTACCAAATGTTGCCGCTGCTGTGTCAGAAATGAATGAACTCAGCAACTTCCAAGTTTCATCAGTATCAGTGTTGATTGATGAAGATTTTACTGATGTGACTGTGAAATATTTTTCTGTTTTGTTCAATGTACCTTGATAATGTACTGGAGTTCCCATTGTAAAGAATATTTAAGTCAGTGAGAATCGTCAGCAAAGATTAATCAGCATTTAATAATTGGAGATGGAACATTTCAACACTGAATTGTAGATTTTGCATTAACGATCAACATGGAATTCAAGTGGAGGTTGATAATTTTATTGTGAAGTAGTACCTGTCGAGAGTTCTTGAGTTAGAGAGAAAGATCACAGATGGTGCTTTTAAATAGGGACTCAGCAGCCCCAAAAATCAAGGGATATCCACAATATCACAGTTCTGTCTGCAATAGGGCTGTTAACACCAGCAGAAACAAACCAAATAAAAAATAGACTAACAATCCTCGGTGTGCTTAACAGCAAATAACAATATAATCCAACTCCTGCAGTCACTTGTGAACGCTCTGGTGTGTCTGCAGATTGGCTGACCGAGTGAAACCCTTTCCACACACACAGCAGGTAAACAACCTCTCCCCAGTGTGAACTCGCTTTGTACGTTCAGATCAGATGAAGATCTGAAACTCTTTTCACAATGAGTTCAGCCGAATGGCTTCTCCCCAGTGCGAACTCGCTGGTGTGACCAAAGCCCAGATGATCGAGTGAAGCGCTTCCCACATACGGAGCAGTTGAATGATTTTTTTCCTGGTGTGAATTTGCTGGTGTGCAGTGAGGTTGGAAGACTGCCTGAATTTCTTTCCACAGTGAGTGCAGCTGAACAGCCTCCCCTCAGTGTGAACTTACTGATGTAACATGAGGTTGGCTGACTGAGTGAATCCCTTCCCCCACACAGCGCATGGCCTCTCCCCAGTGTGAGTGCGTTGCTGTGCAGTGAGTGTGGATAACTTCCCGAAGCTCTTTCCACAGGAGGTGCAGCTAAATGGTTTCTCCTCAGTGTGAATTCTCTTATGTATCACCAGTTTGACTGACTGAGTAAATTCCATCCCACACTCAGAGCAGGTGAATGATTTCTCCCCAGTGTGAACACGCTTGTGTGCACTGAGGTTGGATGAAGACCTGAAGCTCTTCCCACAAGAAGTGCAGCTGTATGGCTTCTTCCCAGTGTGATTTCTCTGGTGTGTTAGCAGGGTGAGATAACTGAGTAAATTCCTTCCCACAGACTGAGCAGGGGTATGGCCTCTCCTCAGTGTGAACTCTGTGGTGTGACCAAAGGCCAGACGACTCACATTTCCGCGGTCTCTCTGTGATGCTGTTCCCAGTGTGACTGTGTTGATGGATTTCCAGCCGGGATGGATAATTGAATCCCTTCTCACAGTCCCCACATTTCCACAGTTTCTTCATGGTGCCAGTGCCCTTGTGTCTCTCCAGGTTGGACAATCAGTTGAAGCCTCGTTCACACACACAACACATGTACAGTTTCTCCTCGGTGTGCACGGTGTGGTGTTTTTCAGGCTGAGTAACTGGTTGAAGCTCTTTCCATAGTTAGCTCACTCGAACACTCTCACTCATGTGTGTGTCTCGGTGCTTTTCCAGTCACACTGATGTTTGAAATCTTTTCCCACAGACAGAACAGAGAAACATTTCTTGTTCCACATTCAGAGGTCGATGATATTCAGCTCCTGATAAATCTCTCTCAGATTTTGATGTTTATTTTAATTTGTGTGAATCCTCCCCTGGAAAATGGTTTGAAAAGAGTGCTCACAATGAGTACAGGATAGAAATTCAGAGCAGACAATTCTCGTTTCTCTGGAATATTCTCTCCCCCAATTTGTCAATCCCAGTCTCAGGGAAAGACTTGAACCCACTCCAAGGTCGCCGCAGCCTGGGTAACCCGCACCTTGCAACTGGGAGAAGCCCCGCCCACTCACTATACCCTCACCAAGATGGCCACCCTTGCAGGACATCTGAACCAGACCCACTTCCTCTCCCAAGATGGTTGCCTAGGTAACCCAGGCCCATTACCGAGGAGGAAGCTCCGCCTCTCTGAGCGCCCTCATTCACCCTCGTAAGATGGCAGCTAGCGAGCCCGCCCCCCTTGGCTCAGGGGGGCTTGTCCCCGCGGGAAAGGCGGGGCCTGCGGCCTCGGCCAGAAGTTGGTGCTGTTTCCTATCCTGTGCTCACAATCTCCTCCCGAACACTCCCCAACACTGTGACTGACACTGAGCATGCTCAGAGCGCACGCTGCATTGTCAGGCTCACAACCGCCTTACCATTGCCGCGCATGCTCCACTCCCGACCTGGCCGCCCCTCATTCACTCTGATTGGTTGGAGGACCAGCCGTTCCCGCTCGGTCCTCCAGCCCCGCGCCCTCTTCCTATTGGCCCGCGCCTGCCGTCAATCAGTCCCCGGGCATTGTGATGTGGAGCATGCGCAGTGTCATTGCTGGCCTTGGCGCTTGTTTGTCCCGGAGAAGCGGAGTTTGTGAACTGTTTCTACAGGAGATCAGAAGAGAAGGATTTGCAGATGTGAAACGTCAGATCAAGCTCTGGTTGAGTAACTCCATTCATCAGGATCTGAATATCATCGGTCTTTGAATGTGGAAGGATAAATGATCAACTGTTCCAAAAGAACACATTTCAAACAACAGTGACTGGAAAAGCACCGAGACACACACACACACACCCGAGTGAGTGTTCCAGTGAACTGACTGTGGAAAGAGTTTTAACCAGTTATTCAGCTTGAGAAAACATTGTAAAATACAAGGTGAGGAAAAACCATACATTTGTTCAATGTTTGGACAAGACTTGAACTGATTGTCCAACCTGGAGAGACACACGGACACCGGTACCATGGAGAAACGGTGGGGATGTGAAGATTGTGGGAAAGGATTCAATTATCCATCCCTGCTAGAAAACCATCAACGCAGTCACACTGGGGAGAGGCCATTCACCTGTTCTATATGTGGGAAAGGATTCACTCAGTCATCCAACCTATCATTACACCAGCGGGTTCACACGGGGAAGAGGGCATTCACCTGCTCTGTGTGTGGGAAGGCTTTCAGTCAGTTATCTGGCCTTTTGTCACACCAGCGAATTCACACCGAGGAGAAGCCATTCAGCTGCACTACCTGTGGAAAGAGGTTCAGGCATTCTTCAGCACTCACGGCACACCAACGCACTCACACTGGGGAGGGACTGTTCACCTGCCCTGAGTGTGGAAAGAGATTCACTCAGTCATCCAACTTCACATTACACCAGCGAGTTCACACTGGGGAGAGGCCTTTTACCTGCTCCATGTGTGGGGAGGGATTCACTGGGTCATCCCACCTGCTGTCACACCAGCGGATTCACACTCAAAAGCCATTCAGCTGCACTTGCTGTGGAAAGAGTTTCAGACAGGCAACCTCTCTCGTTGCACACCAACGGATTCACACTGGGGAGAGACCATTGACTTGTTCCATGTGTGGGAAGGGATTCACAGTTTTACCCACCCTGCTGAGACACCAACGAATTCACACTGAGGAGAAGCCATTCAGCTGCACTGACTGTGGAAAGAGTTTCAGGCAGTCATCCAATCTTGTTTTACACCAGCGAGTTCACACTGGAGAGAGGCCATTCAGCTGCTCCGTGTGTGGGAAAGGATTCAATCGGTCATCCAACCTCACTGCTCAGCAGCGAGTTCACACTGGACAGAGACCGTTCACTTGCTCCGTGCCTGGGGTTCAACCTGCTGGCTCACCAATGCACTCACACTAAGAGACCATTCAACTGCTCTGTGTGTGGGAAGGGATTCACTCGGTCACAATGGTTCCTGAGACATCAGCAAGTTCATTAGTGACTGCAGGGGTTGGATTCTGCTGTTACTGCTGCTGTTTATCTTGTTTAGTATTGATACGTGGTTTTGTTCCTGCTGATATGACTGGCTGGGGTTTAATATTCTGGCGATGTCACCAATTTTCAGGGCTTCAGGGTCCATTTTTGACAACACCATTTCTTTTAATTCAAGAACTTTCAACAGGAATTCTGTTACAACAAAATTATAAACTTTTCCTTTAATCCTAAATTGTTCTTTGGTGGAAAATCTACAATTCTGTGCCTGAAAGGTTCTACTTCGGGCATCAAAATATATATTTTTAAATGACTGGTTTGAGATTTTCTCAAGAGCTACTCTTTGATTTTCAGAGCCTTCTCTTTCACTCTCACTAACTCCTTTATTAGTGATGTACTCACATAGTAATATTACAAAGGGTTGTGTGTTCTGAACGTACCCCAGTCCATCACGCAAACCAGTCTCCCATCGATTGACTCTCTCTACACTTCCCACTGCCTCAGAAAGCAGCCAGCATAATCAAGAACCCCTCATACCCCGGACCTTCTCTCTTCCACCTGCTTCTGTCGAGAAAAAGATACAAAAGTCTGAAAACACCTGCCAACTAATTCAAGAACAACTTCCTTGCTGCATCAGAATTTTGACTGGACCTACCGTATATTAAGCTGATCTTTCCCTTCACCATACCTGTAACTACAGCACTATATTCTGCACCGTATCCTTTCCTTTTCCCCTCTGTACTCTATGAACAGTATGCTTTGTTTGTCTAGTACATAAGAAACAATACTTTTCACTGTATCCTAGTACATGCAACACTAATAAATTAAATCAAATATTGATGATGTATTCTCTCAGTAACAATACCTTTTGTATTTTGTTGAATTTTGTCGTGTTTACTTCATTACATGGGTAAGATAGCACAGATGCCACATACAGTGGAGATATTATAGAACATAGAACAGTACAGCACAGAGCAGGCCCTTCGGCCCACGATGTTGTGCCGAGCTTTATCTGAAACCAAGATCAAGCTATCCCACTCCCTATCATCCTGGTGTGCTCCATGTGCCTATCCAATAACCGCTTAAATGTTCCTAAAGTGTCTGACTCCACTATCACTGCAGGCAGTCCATTCCACACCCCAACCACTCTCTGCGTAAACTTAGAATCTATATATAAAATGTATTGTGTCAATTTATTTTAAATAAATCTCCCTTCCTCCACTTCCAAAATGTGATTTCAAACTATTTGACACATTTGGGATTGAGGCACGTATGTGTAACCCCTGGATGGTGAGTTGGGAGGAGGTGAAAGTGCAGCTGTTACATCTCCTGCACTTGCAGGAGAAGCTGCCTTGGGAAGTTTATAAGTTCTTTATTTCTAAAATAAGCATATTGTAGAAAGGCTCTGACTCGTGTGTGGTCTCAGTGTGTGACTGCCTCACTGACATTCTGTTTTCACTGACTGTCGATAAGTCGAAGTTGCTGCCGACTGTATTCTCTCTTTGGAAAGCTGGATTGAAAATGTAATGTTTGACAGGGTTTATATCAAATCCCCTGATAGTTATATTAGCCCACCATCAAATAAAACATGTTCTAATATTCTGTGTCAGTGACGTTCTGGATAAAAACAGTCATCAAAGTAGATTAAACACATTCCACTTTGTTAAACGAAGTGAATGAGATGCTGGTGGTCTTTGGTTTCGGGTTTTACTCATTTTATTGGAAACTGCTCATTTCATAAAGCATTTTTATATTTAGTAAATAGGTGCAGACGGTTATTGGTTCAGACGGGGGAGCAGGAAAAAAACTCACATAATTCTGATCTTCATTGTGTGTGAATTTACATTCAAAACCCATTGATAACCTCACTGCACAATCAGCTCTGACCAGGGCTTCCATATGTTGTCACTGAGCATTAAGCAGCAAAAGGAGTGGCACAGCAGTTATGCCACACAGCTCCAGGGACCCGTGTTCAAATCCAGCTTGGGTGACTGTCTGTCTGTCATGCTCTCCCCATGTCAGTGTGGATTCTCTTTGGGTGCTCTGGTTTCCTCCTACAGTCCAAAGATGTGCAGGTTAGATGGATTAGCCATGGTAATGTGTGGGGTTGGAGGGATAGAGCAGACGAGAGGGTCTGGGTGAGATACTCTGTCAGAGAGTCAATGCAGGCTCGATAGGCCGAATAGCCTCTTCTGAACTGCAGGGATTCCATGATTCTATGAACAGTATTTAAAATTTGAACATGGACAAACGTATCTCAACTTCCAATGTGGCATATGTGATTTGCGAGTGAGTTCACAGTACCTGGCTGTTAAATTCCTGAGCTGTGCACTCAGGATCTTTCCCCACACTGCCTGAAATACATACAAAAGTGTCACTCAGCAGAGTGAGGAGATTTTATGTGTCGCCAAGAGCTTACAAGGCTCACATTGCTACAAAATGCTTCAGTTCAGTCCCAGGGAGACAGCTCCTCCAAATATCACCCACCCAGACAACACATCAACAACCGTCCTTCCTCATAGAGTTTGATAGCACAAAAGGAAGCCTTTCAGCCAATCATGTCTGCACTGGCCATCAAACACCAATCCATTCCAATCCCATCACCCAGCACTTCACTTGGTCTGTACCCTTTTATGCAATAGCATTTCAGGTGTTCATCTAAATGCGTCTTAAATGTGGTGAGGGTGCCTGCTTGCACCACCCTGAGGTCTAAGAGGACATGAGAGGAGGTGAGAGAAACTAGAGTAAGATTTGAGTTCAGAGCTAAGACAAAGGGGAACCTTAAAGAAGATTTTGTCGAGTCAATTAGCTTGCTGCCTCAAAGCGCCAGGGACCCAGGTTCAATTCCTGGCTTGAGTCACTGTCTGTGCGGAGTTTGCATGTTCTCCCCAGGTCTCCATGTGTTTCCTCTGGGTGCTCCAGTTTCCTCCCACAGGCCAAAGATAGATGTGCAGGTCAGGTTGATTGGCTATGCTAAATTGCCCCTTGGCATCCCAAGATGTGTAGCTTAGGTGCAGTAGGCAAGGAAAATGTGCATGGGGTTATTGGGACAGGATGGGGGAAGGGGGGGGGAGGTGGTGGCAAAGGGAGCTGTGTAATATGTTCTGGAGCGGCACGGTAGCACAGTGATTAGCACTGCTGCTTCACAGCTCCAGGGTCCCGGGTTCGATTCCCGGCTCGGGTCACTGTCTGTGTGGAGTTTGCACATTCTCCTCGTGTCTGCGTGGGTTTCCTCCGGGTGCTCCGGTTTCCTCCCACAGTCCAAAGATGTGCGGGTTAGGTTGATTGGCCAGGTTAAAAATTGCCCCGTAGAGTCCTGGGATGCGTAGGTTAGAGGGATTAGTGGGTAAATATGTGGGGGTAGGGCCTGGGTGGGATTGTGGTCGGTGCAGACTCGATGGGCCGAATGGCCTCCTTCTGCACTGTCGGGTTTCTATTCTATTCTATTCTATTCTTTCAGAGAGTTGGTGCAGACTTGCTGGGCCAAATGGCCTCCTTCTGCACCAGAAGAATCCTATGGAGTATGGAAAGGGAGGGAAGCAGCAGAGGCAGCTGATTGGATTGTCTCAAACTGAGCAACAAAGAAGATCATGAGTTTCTCCTCCTTGAGCATTTGTGGGAGGTGAAGATGGAGGAAGAACAAGGGGAGCTATTTCAAAAGGAACCAAAGGAGAAAATGTTGGAAAATCTCAGCAGGTCTGGCAGCATCTGTAAGGAGAGAAAAGAGCTGATGTTTTGAGTCCAGATGACCCTTTGTCAAAGCTGGTGTTTTGAGCTTTGACAAAAGGGTCGTCTGGACTTGAAACATCAGCTCTTTTCTCTCCTTACAGATGCTGCCAGACCTGCTGAGATTTTCCAGCATTTTCTCTTTTGGTTTCAGATTCTAGCATCCGCAGTAATTTGCTTTTATCCATATATTTGAAAAGGAATTCATTTATGTTGATGTTATTGAAAAGATTCAATGCACAGTATTGAACACAAAGCTAATTTATTTGACTTTTATCCAGAATATTAACCCCTATAACTGGGTTGGATTTCATCAACTCCAGCAGAAACAGACCTAATGAACACATTTAAGTCCTGAATGTGATTAACAGTAGAATCCGATCACTATGGTTAATTGTGGATTCGTTGGTGTTTCAGAAGGTTGGATGACTGAGAGAATCCCTGGCCACAATCAGAGCAGGTGAATGGCCTCTCCCCAGTGTGAATTCGCTGATGTACAGTGAGGTTATATGATTGTCTGAACCCAGTCCCACAGTGTCTGCATCTGAATGGCCTCTCGTCAGTGTGAGCACATTGATGGCGCATCAGTACACCAGATCTTTTAAAGCACTTCCCACAGTCTGAGCATTTAAAAGGTCTCTCATCAGTGTGAACACGTTGGTGTGTCAGCAGGTAAGATGAAGCAGTGAATCCTTTCCCACATTCGGAGCAGGTGAATGGTCTCTCCCCAGTGTGAACTCGCTGGTGTGACAGCAGTTTGGATGACTGAGTGAATCCCTTCCCACATTCGGTGCAGGTGAATTGTCTCTTCCCAGTGTGAATTTGCTGGTGTGTCAGCAAGTGGGAGGACCTAACGAACCCCTTCTCACACTCAGAGCAGGAGAATGGTCTCTCCCCAGTGTGACTACGACGATGGATTTCCAGTTTGGATGGGTAACGGAATCCCTTCCCACAGTCCACACATTTCCACGGTTTCTCCATGGAGTGACTGCACTAACGTTTCGACAGGCTGAAGCCTTGTCCACACGCAGAACACATGTACAGTTTCTCTCCACTGTGAATGGAGCTTTTCAGTTCTGTGTTCAAAATCTGACGATATTCAGGTTAGGATGCATTCAGCGGCTGTCAGACTTTGATGCGATGATGAGGTTGTTTCCTGACTGTAAATCCTCCCCTCCCGATACTCTGTGGAAAGAATTTAAAACAGAAAAAAAGGAGTGAGAGAGAACCTAGAGAAACAAAAAGGCAGGTTGTGAAATTGAGCTGAATGAACCTGGGAATGGGTGGGACCGGCACAAGGTGAAAGTGACCCTGGCAGCTGTCGCCATGTCCACACTGGATGCACATCATTGCCAACTGGAGCTACCTCCACACTGGATGCACATCATTGCCAACTGGAGCCACCTCTACACTGGATGCACACATTGCCAACTGGAGCCTCCTCCACACTGGATACACACATTGCCAACTGGAGCCTCCTCCACACTGGATACACACATTGCCAACTGGAGCCTCCTCCACACTGGATGCACACATTGCCAGCTGGAGCCTCCTCCACACTGGAAGCACATCATTGCCAGCTGGAGCCTCCTCCACACTGGATGCACATCATTGCCAACTGGAGCCACCTCCACACTGGATGCACACATTGCCAACTGGAGCCTCCTCCACACTGGATGCACACATTGCCAGCTGGAGCCTCCTCCACACTGGATGCACACATTGCCAGCTGGAGCCTCCTCCACACTGGATGCACACATTGCCAGCTGGAGCCTCCTCCACACTGGATGCACACATTGCCAGCTGGAGCCTCCTCCACACTGGATGCACACATTGCCAGCTGGAGCCTCCTCCACACTGGATGCACACATTGCCAACTGGAGCCTGCAGCCTGGGACTGGGAAAAGGGATGAAGGAGAAAAGGTAACAAAGCCCCAGAGGGACTGGGCTCCCTGCGCATGCGCCCTGCTGCCCATTGCCCCGGGAAAGATGGCGGCCGTTAACCCGGGATGAACAAAAGTGTCGGCGGCGCCTCCCGCGGGACCCGGGACTTTGGGATTCGGGCTCTGAGGCATGAGCATGTTTTACTAATGAGTTTCCCCGCTCCCCCGGCCCCACAAGACGGTTCCATTTCTTCCCCAGCCCCATTCCTCTCCAGTTGCTTCTCACCTGATGTTGATCGAACAGACCGACACCCGGACCGCGCATGCTCCAATCACAGCATTTCCCCCACGCCTGCGCAGTCTCTCCCTATAGTGAGGATAGAGCACTTTCTGACCCGCGGAGAATGATGGGTAATCACTCTACCATTAAATGGCAATTTTGGTAATGATGTTTTCTGATCCGTTTGCGATTGCATCCAATGATCTAGATATACAATTATCATTTTTTCTTCAAAAACTGCACTTAATTAGTTATCTGCCATAGTGCTGTCCTAGATATGATCAACTTTAACCTGGTGTTGTTAAACTCCTTACTATGATCAACAGCAGCAGCTACATTAGAAACTAACCCTATAGTTAAATGTGAGCCCATTCAGGAATTGCTAGCTCAAGTGATTGAATTAATGAATCTTATCTAACACACAACATTAAAGCAGCCTCTCACCAGTCAGAATGCACTGACCATGTAACAAATAGAGTCATAGAGGTTTACAGCATGGAAACAGGCCCTTCGGCCCAACTTGTCCATGCTGGCCTTTTTTGAAACCCCTAAGATAATCCCAATTGCATGCATTTGGCCCGTATCCCTCTATACCCATTGTACCCATGTAACTATCTAAATGCTTTTTAAAAGACAAAATTGTACCCACCTCTACTACTACCTCTGGCAGCTTGTTGCAGACACTCTGACTCTATGTGATGAAAGAGCTCATTTTATTTTCTGTATTAATCAAATTCTGAAGGGAGTAACCAGTCATGAAACAGATGATTGTACAATTGATGAACCTTGATTAAGTTATAAATAATGAATCAATAATCATATTGGAAAGACTGGATTTTCATTCAAAACTCGTTACGTTGAATTATTGCATGTCTCTCTGTGTGAGAAACAGTAATTTCAGACAAACTGTTCTAATAATGAAGGATCCTAGATAAAGGTCCCAAGGAATGGTACATTATAATGTTTAGTTTGATCCAGTGTCATAGAGTCATAGAGGTTTACTGCATGGAAACAGGCCCTTCAGCCCAACTTGTCCATGCCGCCCTTTTTTTTTAAAAACCCCTAAACTAATCCCAATTGCCCACATTTGGCCCATATCCCTCTATACCCATCGTACCCATGTAGCTTTCTAAATGCTTTTTAAAAGCTAAAATTGAACCCGTCTCTACTACTACCTCTGGCAGCTTGTTCCAGACACTCACCACCCTCTGTGTGAAAAAATTGCCCCTCTGGACACTTTTGTATTTCTCCCCTCTCACCTTAAATAGTGGATAGCGAAGTACTTGAAAGTCAAGAGATTTTAGCTCTTTTGTATTCTTGTCTGATGTACTGAGGTTGGGTGGCCACTGTGCCTAAGAACTAATTGGATTAACCCGAGCAGCAGCTTGAGGTAATTATTCACTGAGGGAAAGCTTGACTCTGACACAGGGAGCTGGCCACTCAGGGGTGAAAAGTCAGGGCTCCGTAATGATTTGTGGCTGGCTGATTACTGAAGACACTCACTCGAGGCAAGAATCACATGTACATCTCAGCAAGTGGGACTGTATCTGAGACAAGAGTCTTGAGAGGGGAACGCTGTGATGGATCAACACCTCGATAAAGTTGCAAAAATCATTGTCTGATTTGATTTGATTTATTATTGTCACATGTATTAGCATATAGTGAAAAGCATTGTTCCTTGTGTGCTATACAAAGAGTACCATACATAGAGAAGGAGAGGATGCAGAATGTAGTGTTGCAGTCATAAGAGTTAGAATAAAGTTTTAGAAGCATCGAACGAGTAGAAGATAGAATTAGAGGGTATGCTGGGCACAGCTTGCAAGAAGTCGCCTCACTGCAGCACCATCTTGGAAGTTTTCCTGAATTGATATGCAAATCTCTTTCCTTTAATAATAATTTTAATGTTAATTTAATGTTGTAAAATTTATTATCCAAAGAATCCTGTCCTGCCTTAATTAAGTCTTGTTTGAACAGACATTTTCTTTTCATGGGGTGTGGGTGTCACTGGCTGGACCAGTATTTTTATTGCCTGTTCCTAATTGCCCTTGAGGTGGTGGTGAGCTGCCTTCCTGAACCGCTGCAGTCCCTGTGGTTTGATGTCCACTCGTAGTGCTGTTAGGGAAGGAATTTACTAAGTCATTCGCAGATTGGGGCGGCTGAGGTTAGTCACGTTACTGATAAGAAAATCAGAATACAATCAGATAACACAGGTGGGAAAGACAAAAAATCTACTCTGATGTGTTTTAATCAAGCTGATTTCACATTTATCCAGAATATTACACTGCAGCCCAGTTCGAGGAGTTATTAACATCAGCAGAAACAAACTCCAACTGTCAGAACTGAAATATAGAAAATTCACTGAACAGCAGGAGGCCATTCAGCCCATCAGGTCTGTGCTGGCTGGAAAAGTACTGTCCAGTTTCACCCTACTTTCCAGCTCTTGATCTGTCCCGCTGTGTTACAGAATCTCAGCTGTGTATCTGAGTTCCTGTTTAATGTGATGAGGGTTTCTGCCTCTCCCGTCCTTTCAGGCAGTGAGTTCCAGATCCCCATCACTCTCCGGGTGAAATGATTCCTCCACGAACCCTCCTAATCCTTCAATCCTTTATTCACTAGATTTGAAAATTGAACAGATTGTAATTATATTAAAAAATCGCCAACTGGCTTCAGCTTTCTGCCACACTGCTTTACTAGACATATACTTTTATAACTGATTAATCTGGTAACGAGAACAGAGCTCAGTACTCCAGCTTGCTCTAACTAGCATTTTATAAATATAAACAAACTATGCTGGGTAACCTCAGCAGGTCTGGCAGCATCTGTGGGGAGAAACAGAGTTAATCTTTTGGATCTAAATGATCCTTCTGCAGAACGTTTTATGAAGCATTTTATAAACATAGAAAATAGGTGGAGTCGGCTATTCGGCCCTTCGAGCCTTCACCACCATTCAATATGATCATGGCAGATCATGCACTTTCAGTATCACAGTCCCACTTTCTCTCCATACCCCTTATGGTCCCTTTAGTCACAAGAGTCACATGCAGCTCCCTCTTGAACATATTTAATGAACTGGCCCCAACAGCTTTCTGTGGTAGAGACTTCCACAGGTTCACAACAAGAAGTTCTTCCTCATCTCAGTCTAAGATTGTAACCCCTAGTTCTGGACTTCCCCAACATTGGGAACATGTTGGGACAGCATCGAGCCTGTCCAGTCCCATCAGGATTTTAAATGTTTCTCTGAGATCCCCTCTCATTCTAAATTCCAGTGAGTAAAAGCCCAGTCGATCCAGTCTCTCTTCATATGTCAGTCCTGCCATTCCAGGAATCAGTCTGGTGAACCTTAGCTGGACTCCCTCAATAGCAAGAATGTCCTTCCTCAGACTAGGAGACCAAAAATGCACACAATACTCAAGGTGTGGCTTTACCAGGGCCCTGTACAACTGAGCAAAACCTCTTTAGTCCCACACTCAAATCCTCTTGCTATGAAGGCCAGCATGCCATTAGCTTTCCTCACTGCCTGCTGTACCTGCATGCCAACCTTCAGCAACTGTCCCACCATGACACCCAGGTCACGATGCACTTCCCCTTTTCCTAAACTGCCACCATTCAGATAATAATCTTTCTTCCTGTTTTTGCCACCAAAGTTGATAACCTCACATTTATCCACATTATATTGCATTTGCCAAGTATCTGCCCACTCAGCCTGTCCAAGCCCCCCTGTAGCCTCTCAGGATCCTCCTCACAGCACACACTGCCACCCAGCTTAGTGTCAGCTGAAAATTGGAGATATTGCATTCAATTCCTTCATCCAAATCATTAATGTATATTATGAACAGCTGGGGTTGCAGCACTGAACCTGCCGGACCCACTAGTCACTGCTTCCCACTCTGAAAAGGATCCATTGACTCCCACTCTCTGCTTCAGTTTGAGCATAATCTCCCTCCTCTTATATACTAGGCTTGGGCCAAATGTCTTCTTGACCACCTGATTGAGACACTGATTAGCCTTGATTGAATGGCAGAGCAGACTCAATGGACTGAATGGCCTAATTCTGCTCCTACATCTTCCGGTCTTATGATCTACCTGTCCAGCCTCCTTCACGGATGCCTGGATGTTGGCTCCAGGTTCTCTCTGATCCTCTATAATTCTCAGCATCATCCCTTTACTGTTCATTCCCTTGTCTTGTCTAATGTCCCAAATTCATTCTCTCTCACTGCTCCAGATCGAATTCCATGTGCCATTTTTCTGCCCATCTGACCAACCCACTGATATCTTCCTGCAGTCCACGGCTTTCTTCTGGACTGTTAAACATAAATACAATTGTTGTTTCATCTGCAAACTGAATCATGAGCCTTACATTTAAGTCTAAGTCATTGATATATACCACAAAACTGTGGAACCTCACTGGCAACCAGACACTATTCAGTCCTGGGTGTGATTCACAGCAGCAATAACAGCAGAATCCAACCCCTGCTGTCGCCTGTGAACTTGCTGGTGTTTCAGCAGGTTGTTTGACTGAGCGAATCCCTTCCCACACATGGAGTAGTTGAACGGCCTTTCCCCAGTGTGAACTCGCCGGTGTTTCAGCAGATTCTGTTTACTTTTAAATCTCTTCTCACAATCAGAACATTCAAAAGGTCTCTGATCAGTGTGAACAAGTTGGTGTGTAGTCAGGTGGGATGACTGAGTGAATCTCTTGCCGCACAGGAGGCAAGTGTACGGTCTCTCCCCAGTGTGAACTCGCCGGTGTATCAGAAGGTCAGATGTATCAATGAATTCCTGACAACACACAGGGCAGGTGAACGGCCTCTCCCCAGTGTGAACTCGATGGTGTCTCAGAAGGTGAGCTAACCGAGTGAATCCCTTCTCACAGAGAGAGCAGGTGAATGGCCTCTCCCCAGTGTGAGTGTGCTGGTGTTTCAGAAGATCCTTTTTGCTTTTAAATGTTTTATCACATTCAGGACAATTGATAGGTCTCTGATCTGTGTGAACAAATCGATGTTTCAGGAGCTGGGATGAACAAGTGAATCCCTTCCCACACACGGAGCAGATGAACGGCCTCTCCCCAGTGTGAGTGCGCTGGTGAATCAGTAAATCCTTTTTACTTTTAAAGTTCTTCTCACAATCAGAACATTTAAATGGTCTCTGATCAGTGTGAACACTTTGGTGTGTCAGGAGGTGGGATGACTGAGTGAATCCCTTACCACACATGTTGCAGATGAATGGCCTCTCCCCAGTGTGAGTGCGTTGGTGAATCAACAAATCCTTTCTGCTTTTAAAGCTCTTCCCACACTCACAACATTTAAACGGTCTCTGATCAGAGTGAACCTGGTGGTGAGTCCGGAGGTTTGATAAAGCATTAAATCCCTTCCCACATTGAAGACAGGTGAATGGCCTCTCACCAGTATGGACATGCTGGTGTGTGTACAGGCTGGATGACTGAGTGAATCCCTTCCCACACACACAGCAGGTGAATGGTCTCTCCCCAGTGTGAATACGTCGATGGGTTTCCAATTCAGACGGGTAATTGAATCCCGTCCCACAGTCCGCACATTTCCACGGTTTCTCCATGATTATTGACAGGCTATCGGGTGTAGGCGGGATGCAGATTTGAGCTCACTATCAGATCAGCCATGATGTTATTAAATGCAGAACTGGCCCGTGGGGCCGAATGGCCTATTGCTGCTCCTTGTTCACATGGTGCAAGTGTCCTCCTGTCTCTCCAGGTTATTTAATCAGTTGAAACCAGGTCCACACAAAGAACACGTGTACGGTGTCTACCTGATGAAAATGTGCTATTTCTTTTCACGCTGTGTGACTGGTTAAAGCTCTGTTCCAGCTGACTGTGGAAAAGTAACTGAGATGTCTGTGTCTCGGGGCTTTTCCAGTCACACTGATGTTGAATAATTTCCCAAAGACAAAATAGGCAAACGTTTCTCCTTCCACATTCCTAGGCCTTTGATATTCAGATCCTGAAGAATCATGTGACACTGTCAGATCCCGAGACGTTTGGTTTGAATCGCCCGTCTGCAGATATTCTGGAAAAGGAGTTTACATTGAATTACTTTGAATACACAAGACACAAACAAGCCGTTCAGTTTAATTCTTTATACTTGACACATCTTCTCCTGTCCCACAGACCTCATCTCAGCCTTTCAGTTGATTTTTCTATTTCTTTTTCTCTTGTGTGTTTCGCACATTTCCTTTTGAAACAATCTCAGCACTTTCCTCAACTCATTTCTATGGTCATTCTAAACCTGTGAGTGAAGAAATTTGTCCTTATTGCTTCTTGGATTTATTGGTAACTATCTTGTATTTATGACTCTTTGTTTATTGATCATTCCTTCTTTTGGACTCTGTCACAAGTGGAACATTCTCTCCACGTTTCCCCTGTCCAAGCCACTAATAATTTGAAAGACTTTTATCAGGTCACTGCTCTATAGGAAAAAACTTCAATCCATTTAACCTTTCCTGAAAGCTGTAATCTCTGTTTACAAAAATCATCGCAGTCAATGCAGAACAGAAATCACAGAGAGACAAACATTCCTCTTGGGGTTGAGTTTTCTGTGTGTAAATTGACAACTTGTAACAATGTGTAAAAGCAGTTTTCAAACATCTATCATAGAATCGGAGAATCCTCAAGGTACAGGAGGAGGCCATTTAGCCCATCGAGTCTGCACCGACAACTATCCCACCATTTCCCGTAATATTTACCTTGTTAATCCTTCTGACACGAAGGGGCAATTGAGCATGGCCAATCCACCTAACCTGCACATCTTTGGACTGTGGGAGGAAACCCACGCAGGCATGGGGAGAATGTGGAAACTCCACACAGACAGTCACTCAAGGCCAGAATTGAACCCAGGTCCCTGGCGCTGTGAGGCAGCAGTGTTAATCACTGTGCAACCGTGCTGCCCCATCTTGCATCTACAAAGCAGCTGTCAATCCACAATAGAAACGCTGAACAGACAATTTTCTTTCCTCCACTCCCAATTTTCTCCCTCCCTCTCCTCTGTCTGGGTTCAGTTCTCCAGCTCCTGTCTGCAGACTGACAATAAAACCAATGGGTTTTAATGGGGGTGTTGGGGCCTCCAACGGGTGTTTGTGAATCCTCCCCGCCCACCTCCCAGGGTTTCCTTCCTTCCCAGAGATCAGAGTCCTCATTGATTTGAGGCCAAAGTGTAACCTCTTACTTATCGTCCCCCTCCCCCATCCTCTGATGTGAACCATCCTCCAGTGGCTGAGCCAGGATGGGGCCGTTAACCTGGGCCTGTTCCCGGGAGGGAGGGAGGGAGAAGCCCCGCAGCTGCAAACCAGGGAGCTGACAATGATTCTGAAAGGTTTGCGGATCCACAAAGTGTTTCAAATCCTCCCTAATGTCCAGCTGCCAGCTTAGTGCTCCCCGGGCCTGTTCCCATGGTAAAGCCGGGGCCTGCGGCCTAGGCCAGAAGTTGGTGCTGTTTCCAGTGCAGCCTTGGTTTCCATTCCTATCCTGTGCTCACAATCTCCTCCCGAACCCTCCCCAACACCATGACTGACACTGAGCATGCTCAGAGCGCACACCCACACCACCTGATGTGGAGGTGCCGGTGTTGGACTGGGTGAGTCACCTGATGAAGGGGCGGCGCTCCGAAAGCTCCTGATTCCAAATAAACCTGTCGGACTTTCACCTGGTGTTGTGACTTCTTACTGTGCACACCACACCTGCGCAGTGCGTTCCCAGGCTCCCCAGCGCCTGATCATCTTTGCGCATGCTCCACTCCCAGCCTGGACCCGCCCCTCATTTACTCCGATTGGTTGGAGGACCAGCCACTCCCGCTCGGTCCTCCAGCCGCGCCCCTCATTCACTCCGATTGGTTGGAGGACCAGCCGCTCGGTCCTTCAGCCCCGCCCCCTCTTCCTATTGGTCCGGAGCTGCCGTCAATCAGTCCCCGGTCATTGTGATGTGGAGCATGCGCAGTGTCATTGCTGTCCTTGGCGCTTGTTTGTCCCGGAGAAGCGGAGTCAGCGTTAGGCGGTGGCTGGGAGGATTTGGAAACACTTTGTGGATCCGCAGGCGGGAAGGAGCTCGAGCCGGCGGGTTTTCAATGGGAATTTTAACTGGCGCGGATCCAGAGCCCGAAAGAAAACCGGAAACATAAATGGATCCGGGCGGTGAGGCTTCATAAACACCCGGTGTCGGTCAGGTGCCGGATCTCGGGGTCAGGGTGACACAGTGGTTAACACTGCTGCTTCACAGCGCCAGGGTCCCGGGTTCAACTCCCAGCCTGGGTCACTGTCTGTGCGGAGTCTGCACGTTCTCCCCATGTCGGCGTGGGTTTCCTCCGGGTGCTCCGGTTTCCTCCCACAGTCTGAAAGACGTGCTGGTTAGGTGCATTGACCCAAACAGGTGCTGGAGTGTGACGACTTGGGGAATTTCACAGTAACTTCATTGCAGTGTTAATGTAAGCCGACTTGTGACACTAATAATTAAACTTTAATCCCTCAATTTGCGAGGCAAAATCCTCAGACGTTAACATCGGCCATCTTTATTAAGGGCAAAACCAAATGGATAATCCTCAGCAAACAAAACATCAGAGATAAAGTTTGTTGTGAAATCAGTGGGTTGTTGTAAAACAGGAGGTCAGAATTATAGCCAACAGCAACTTCTATTTATAATATCATAAATCATCCCAGTGCACTTCACACAGGCGGCACAGTGGTTAACACTGCTGCCTCACAGCGCCAGGATTCAATTCCCGGCTTGGGTCACTGTGTGGAGTTTGCACATTCTCCCCCGTGTGTGTGTGGGTTTCCTTCGGGTACTATGGTTTCCTCCCACAGTCGGAAAGATGTGCTGGTTAGGTGCATTGACCCAAACAGGTGCTGGAGTGTGACGACTAGGGGAATTTCACAGTAACTTCATTGCAGTGTTAATGTAAGTCTTACTTGTGACTGATAAATAAACTTTAAGGAACATTATAAAACAAAGTGAGATTCCCAGATACATCAGGAGATATTAGGACAGATAACCAAAAACTTGGACAAAGAGGTGAGTTTTAAAGAGAGGCTTAAAGGAGGAAAGTGAGGTAGAGACAGAGAGGTGTAGGAAGGGAATTCAGATCCTGGGGCTGAAGAACTGAAGACACAACCACCAGTCATGGAGCAATTACAGTAGGGAATGTACAAGAGCAGCACTGATATCTCAGATGTTTGTGGGAAGATTACAGAGATCAGGAGGGCTGAAGCCATGGAACGATTTGAAAACAAAGATGAGAATTTTACAATCAAGGTATTGCATGACTGGGAGCCAAGGCAAGTCACGGAGGACAGGGGTGATCAGGGACTTGCTGTTAATTAGGAAAGGAGTAGCAGACTTTTGGATGACTTCACATTTCCACAGGTAAAACATCAAGTGCAATGGAATAGTTGAGGTTGGCGGTAACAATGGCCTGAATGAGGGTTTGAGCAGCAGATGCACTGAGGTAGAGCTGAGGTCATGTGATGTTACCGAGGTGGAAATAGGTCGTCCCAGAAACTTGGGATCAAATGGGACACCGAGGTTATGAACAAACCGGCTTAATTTCAGATATTTGCCAGGAAGAGGGAGTGAGTGGATTGCAAAGGAACAAGACTTGGAAGGGGGACCGAAAACAGTGGCTTCAGTACTCTTGATATTTAATTGAGGTTAATTAGTCAGCAGGAAGAGAACCAGAAAGCAGAATGGGCCCTGAGACTGAAACCAGGTTTAACTTAGTTAGAGAGGGCGGTTTAGAGAAACCCCCTTCACAATTTCTCATCAAATCTCGAAACAGTCAGTTCTGGACACAAAGTTAACATCTGCTATTCTGACTCATCGGGTCAGGGTGATTCAGATTAATGTTTTCTCGTGTTATGAATGAAGTGAATCATCAAAAATACCATCTCTAGTTGTACACATTTTTTAAGAGGAAACTGAAATAATTATCTGTCAATTTATTTGGATTTCAGTTCAGGGAGGAGGGAGAGTGTGTGGGATGGGGATCTGCAACTTTGGGGGTTCGAGAGGAAAAAGTTCCAGAGAAACTAGAATTGTCTGTTCAGAACTTCTATCCTGGACTGTCAGTGATGACTTTTATTGATGGTTTTTACAGCTATTAGAAGTTGAGGATTGCAGACGGGAATCTCAAACCAGACATCACATGAAGATCTGACAGAATCACTCGATTCATAGGACCTGGATATCATCGTACTTGGAAAGTGGAAGGAGAAATGTTTGTTTGTTTTGTCTGTGGGAAAAGATTTCAAACATCAGTGTGACTGGAAAAGCACCGAGACACACGCACACCCGAGTGAGAGTGTTCCAGTGAACTGACTGTGGAAAGAGTTTTAACCAGTTACACAGCCTGAAAAAACATCACCATTCACAGTGAGGAGAAACTGTACACGTGTTGTGTGTGTGGACGAAGCTTCAACTGATCATCAACATGGAGAGACATGATGACACCGACACCACAGAGAAACCGTGGATATGTGGGGACTGTGGGAAAGCATTCACTTGCCCATCCAAACTGGAAACTCATCGACGCACCCACACTGGGGAGAGACCCTTCACCTGCTCCATGTGTGGGAAGGATTTCACTCAGTCATCCAACCTAGCATTACATCAGCGTGTTCACACTGGGGAGAGGCCGTTCAGCTGCCCTCTGTGTGGGAAAAGATTCATTCAGTCATACAATCTAGCATTACACCGGCGGGTTCACACTGGGGAGAGACCATTCACCTGCTCCGTGTGTGGGAAGGGATTCATTAATTCCTCTAACCTAGTGGCACACCAGCGAGTTCACTCGGGGGAGAAACCATTCAGCTGCACTGACTGTGGAATGAGCTTTAGGCTTTCATCTACCCTGCTGAAACACCAGCGAGTTCACACTGGGGAGAGGCCATTCAGCTGCACTGACTGTGGAAAGAGCTTCAGACACTCAGGCAGTCTCACTGTCCACCAGCGAGCTCACACTGGGGAGAGGCCATTCACCTGCTCCGAGTGTGGGAAGGGATTCACTGATTCATGTCAACTGCTGAGACATGAACGAGTTCACACTGGGGAGAGGCCGTTCACCTGCTCCGAGTGTGGGAAGGGATTCATTGATTCATCTCAGCTGCTGAAACACCAGCGAGTTCACAAGTGAGGGATTGGATTCTGCTGTTATGGCTGCTGTTAATGACAACCGGGCCCTTTCATTCTGACAGCTGGAGTTTGTTTCTGCTGATGTTAATACAGCCGGTAACTGGGCTGGAGTTTAATATTCTGGATCTAGAGGTGATTGTGTTCCTGGGGCTGCAGTTACCGCGGTCCATCTGAAATTAGTTTACAACAAGATTCGGAACTTTTACTTCAATCTCAAATTGTTCAAGTTAAGTTTATTTATTAGTGTCACAAGCAGGCTTACATTAACACTGCAATGAAGTTACTGTGAAAATCCCCCAGTCGCCACACTAGTCGCCTGTTCGGGTACACTGAGGGAGAATTCAGCATGGCCAATGCACCTAACCAGCACATCTTTCGAACTGTGAGGAAACCAGAGCACCTGGAGGAAACCCATGCAGACACGGGGAGAACGTGCAGAGTCCGCACAGATAGTGACCTAAATCAGGAATCGAACCCGGGTCCTGGCGCTGTGAGGCAGCAGTGCGAACCACTGTGCCGTCCTATTGATCTTTGGCCCGAATTCTACAATTCAGTGTCTGAGAGGTTCCACTGATGAACATCTCCAATTAGAAAGTGCTGATTAATCCTTGCTGAGAATTCTTACTGACCTACACACAGTGACACCTCCAGTATCCCCCAGAAAGAAGGGGTTTGGGAATTGGTGGAGAATCGAGAGTTCCCAAATGTCACCCATCCCGTCTGGTACAGAAATCCCCTCAGCACAGGAATGGAGAAAAGTCAAATCCAAGTAACAGATTGTGAGAAATCACCATCTAATAGCCTTATAAAATCTTTGGATACTGATGGAATATTATAGAAAGAGCTTTCCCTCTGTCTTCTGAAGAAAGCTTGCTGGCTGACAAACACAGGACAAGCCTTTCTCCCTGCCAAGGACCTGTCTCTCGCACAGGCCCTGAAGCAAGACATTTTTAATCCTGATACCATTGGCTCTTATAGTAACTAACTACATGTAAAGGTTAAAACAGGCCCTCAAGAGCAAGGAGATTTCAAATTGACTGGCTTCTCCCCAACACCCACAATCAGGCTCATTGAAGTGAACCTTCCATAGGCACCAGTTATGGACATCAACATTCACTTGGCTTCATCCGTCTGCTTGTCCTCTGGGATCTGTAAACCTCTCTCACCTGTCACAGGTCAGGTGCTTTTCCTATCTATTTAACTCACACATCTTGTTTTAACTGTTGCTTCTCAATAAACTGTTTTAAAATCGCTTCTGAGCTCAATTCCCTTTTTGGGTGCAGACCAGTAAGAGTTTAGAAAGTAGATTTTTAAATGTTTCTGTAGATATGTGGATAGGAAGAAGCGAGTGAAAGTAAACATTCTCTATGAGAGGCAGATAAAAGGCAAAATATAATGGGGAACAAGGAAATGGCAGAGAAATGCAACAAATACTTTGTATCCATCTGTCTTCATGGTAGAAGACAAAAGAAAAATTCTAATAATGGGGAACCAAGGGGTTAGTGCAAGGGGGCGGGAACTTTACTACAAGGAAGAGCCATTTTTAAACATTAGTCACCAATACAATATCGTTTTGAGTTGTAATGCTGTTCATAAAATGTCAATAATAATGAAAAACTAGACAGACATGTTCCAACCTCATTTTATGGAACTTTACAGAAAAGTTGTTAATTAAATGATCCTTTCTGACAAGTGCAATGTGAATAAAAGTTTAAAAAAATGAAACTAGCCATTTAATTCCCATCAAAATGGGTTTGATCGATCAATGGTGGGAGCTGCACAAGTCCAAAGCTGTGGTGGCTTTGGAGACCGGTTACACAGTCCCTTGTCCAATAAGAATGAGGGTCTTATAGAAATAGAGACTGGAGAAATTAATGGGACTAAATGGTGACAAATTCCCTGGACCAGACAACCTGCATCTTGGGGATTTAAAAGAGGGAGCTTCAGAAATAGTGGATGCATTAGTTTGATCTTCCAGAATTCCTTAAACCCTAGAACAGTTCCCAAGGGTCAGAAGTCAGCAAACATTAACTAGTCCAGAAAGTAGAAGAGAAAATGGGGAATATAGACCAGTTAACATCGGTTGTAGGTGAAATATTAGAAATCTTATTGTTTGGGACTTGGTAACAGGGTACTTATAAAATCAAAAACAGAAAATGCTGGAAACTCTCAGCAGGTCTGATAGCATCTGTGGAGAGAGAATAGAGCCAACGTTTCAAGTCTGGATGACCCTTCGTCAGCTCTGACAGACAGTCATCCAGACTCGACATGTTGGCTCTATTCACTCCCCACAGACGCTGTCAGATCTGCTGAAATTTTCCAGCATTTTCTATTTTTGTTTCAGATTCCAGCATCCACAGTATTTTGCTTTTACCGATAAAATCAGACTAGGATCAAATTAATGGTGGTGAGAACAATGAGAGATGATCTGATCAGAGTATATGATTCTTCATGGGCCTGAGAGGTTCGATGGTGTGAAAATGTTTCCCCTGACTGCGGAACCTGGAACACTGGGTCACAGTCTCAAAATAAGGGGTCAATCATTTAGATTGAATTGAGGAGAAAATTCTTCACTCAGTTGTGAATTTCTAGAATTCTCTACCCCAGGGAGCAGTGGATGCTCGGCATTGGGTGCAATTAAGACAAAGATTGATAAATATTTGGGTATAAAGATAAGTTAAGCGATATGGGGCGGCACGGTAGCACTGCTTCACAGCTCCAGGGACCTGGGTTCGATTCCCGGCTTGGGTCACTGTCTGTGTGGAGTTTTCACATTCTCCTCGTGTCTGCGTGGGTTTCCTCCGGGTGCTCCGGTTTCCTCCCACAGCCCAAAGATGTGCAGAGTAGGTTGATTGGCTGTGCTAAAATTGCCCCTTAGTGTCTTGAGATGCGTAGGTTAGAGGGATTAGCGGGTAAATATGTAGGGATATGGGGGTAGGGCCTGGGTGGGATTGTGGTCGCTGTAGACTCGATGGGCTGAATGGCCTCTTTCTACACAGTAGGGTTTCTATGATTTCTATGTTTCTATGATATGGGGACAGTGCGGGAGGTGGGGTTGAGGTAGATTATCAACCTTGATCTCAGTGAATAGCTGAGCAAACTCAAAGGGCTGAATGGCCTCTTCCTGCTCCTATTTCTTATGACATTAAAGCTCGGCACAACATCGTGGGCCGAAGGGCCTGTTCTGTGCTGTACTGTTCTATGTTCTAAACCTCAGTCTGGTTCCCCTCAAACTGCTGAGTGAGTGAATTAAATCTTTCTTCACAAATCACCAAGACACCAATCTACAAGTCAGAATATAAACATTGTTTATTGGTTACAAATTGTAGTTAAATCTGGGCACACAGACCCTTTCTAGACATGTCTAAATGCAATCAGAGTTATCCAGCAGTTCAACACTAATAGGGAGAGATATTTCACAAAACAAGTAACAAAGATCCCAGGATACTCAGTGATTCACTGTAAATTAGCACGAATGGATGCTGAGTATTCATTACAGCAAGGAGCAGAGTCTGAGCTTATAAATTATCGAGTTTACTTTCAGAGTAATTCCTTCAATATCTGCAAGTTAACAGCTATGAACAACTCATCTATCAAACAGCTCAAGCCTGCCTGTGATTACCAACATTCAGAGCTTCCACTGTCTGATCCTGGAGTTACAGAACAGACTTTCTCCTGTCAATGTAGAGCTGCAGCATTGGACTGTGATCTGTTTATTGTTCATCTTTATTTCAGCAGAGTTTCTAAATGATATAAATTTAAAACAAAGTATTGCAGGTGTGATGGTTTATTGACAGGGGATCTCATAGAAACTTATAAAAATCTAATAGGGTTAAACAGGGTAGATTCAGAAAGAATGTTCCCAATGGTGGGGGGTCCAGAATTAGGGGTCATAGTTTGAGGATAAGGGGTAAACCTTTTAGGACTGAGTTGAGAAATTTCTTCACCCAGAGGGTGGTGCATCTGTTGAATTCACTACCACAGAAAATAATTGAGGCTAAAATGTTTTGTGATTTGAAGAAGGAATTAGATATAGCTCTTGGGCCTAAAGGAATATTTGGGGGTGGGATATTGAATGTGATGATCAGCCATGATCATAATAAACGGTGGAGCAGGCTCGAAGGGCTGAATGGTCTACTCCTGCTTCGAGTTTCTATGTATGTTTCGATGTAACAAGGCCTCTAACTCAAATAGTCAGTTGTCAATGGCTGGGGAGCTAATGGCTCCAGACCTTAACTCACCAAGACTTGATGGGTTTCACAGCACTTGCTCTGTAATTAAACAATAAAAAGTGTAACTGCACCATCCAAGGGCATGTGATGTATTTCACTTGTCAAATAAGGATGCAGCTACAGACAAAGAGCCAGTCACAAGATTCTCATATCTTACACTGATTACAATTAAGCTGAATATCACATCAGGTTAAATGATTAATATAATTCAATTATTTGATCATTACACATAACTAAACTACAAACTGACCTTTCCTACAGTCTCTCGCAGTCCAGTCAAGCAACAGGTTGGCACGGAGATAGATAGGAAAGTACGTTGTGAGGAGGATACAAAGAATCTGCAAAGGTATATAAATAGGTAAGTGAGTAGGAAAAATCTTAGCAGACGGAGTATGATATGGGAAAATATAAGGATTTTGACTTTAGCAGGAAGAATAGGAAAAAACAATATAATCTAAATAGAGTGTAGAATGCTGCAGGACTGAGGGATCTGAGTGAACTTCTAAAAGAATCACAGAAAAGTAACAAGCAGGAACAGCAAGTAATTAGGAAGGTTTTCTGTAAGGGAGATGGAATATAAAAGTAATAAAGTCTTGCTACAATCATAGAAAGAATTGGTGAAACTGCACCGAGAGTACTGTGTACAGATTTGGTCTCCTTGCTTGAACAGTGATACGGGTGCATTGGAGACAGTTCAGGGGAGATTCACTGGACTGATTGCTTGGATGAAGGAGTTTGTCTTCTGGGGAAAGTTGAGCAAGTTGGGTCTATACTCAATGGAATTTAGAAGAATGAGAGGTGACCTGACTGAAACATGAGATTCTGAGGGATCTTGTCAGGGTGGATGCCGAGAGAATGTTTTGTTTTTGTGAGGAATCTCGAAGCAGGAGTCACACTTTAAAGATAAGGGCTCTCCCATTTCAGGCAGATATCAGGGGAAATTTCTTCTCTGGGGGTCATTAGTCTGTGGCATTTTCTTCCCCAGAGAGCAATGGAGACTGTGGTTCATTGAACATATTCAAGGCTGAGTTAGACAGAGTATTAATCAACAAGGAGTCAAGGATTATGGAGCAGCAGGAAAGTGGAGTGAAGGCCACAGTCAGGTCAGCCATGATTCTTATTGAATTGTGGAGAAAGTTTGAGGGGCCAAATGGCCGACACCTGCTCCTAATTCTTGTGATCTGATACCCTCCATCATCTCGTGTGGCACGGGATAGATTCAGAATAGACAAAGATCAAAATTGCACATCCATGAGGTGCTGTGGGTCATCAGCATCACAATATTCAACCACAATCTGTAAACTCATGGCCCGGCACATCCCTCACTCTACCATTACCATCAAGCCAAGGGACCATCCTGGTTCAACATGGAGTATAGGACGACATGTCAGGAGCAGCACCAGGCACCCTAAAGCTGAGATTCCAATCCAGTGACTGGTAACACTTTACTATAAGCACATTAAACAACAGAAGCAGCATGTTCTAGGCAAGGACCAAACAATCTACAAACAACGGATCAGATCAGAGCTGCAGTCCCCCCACATCCACCCGTGAATGGTGGGGGACAATTAAACAAATCAGAGAGAGAGAAAGCTCCACAGATATCCGCATCTTCAATGACTGGGGAAACAAGCGGATCAGTGCATTTAACTGTTTTGTCTTTCGTGATCACAGATATGTTATTGATATGTTCTTTGGATTCCGAGACCAGGAAAGACACTCTGGAAGGGATGGGAGCTGGGACTTGTCCATGAGAGTAACTGAAGGTATGAGAACTGAAATAATTGAGAGTTAGAAAAGACAAAGGCCACAAAAAAGCAGCAATTGGTAACAAGACACTGATTAATCTGTTCTTATCCGGCACGGTAGCACAGTGGTTAGCACTGCTGCTTCACAGCTCCAGTGTCCCGGGTTCGATTCCCGGCTCGGGTCACTGTCTGTGTGGAGTTTGCACATTCTCCTCTTGTCTGCGTGGGTTTCCTCCGGGTGCTCCGGTTTCCTCCCACAGTCCAAAGATGTGCGGGTTAGGTTGATTGGCCAGGTTAAAAATTGCCCCTTAGAGTCCTGAGATGCGTAGGTTAGAGGGATTAGCAGGTAAATATGCGGGGGTAAGGCCTGGGTGGGATTGTGGTCGGTGCAGACTCGATGGGCCGAATGGCCTCCTTCTGCACTGTAGGATTTCTATGATATGATCCTGAAGAAATGAAGGTCCCCGCTTTGTGTCTGAAACAATATTAGTTCATCTGACATTTATCCAGAGTATTAATCTCCAGCCCAGTTATAGCGATGTTCAGGTTCAGTCCTGGATGTGATTAACAGCAGCAATAACAGCAGAATCTAATCCCTGCAGACACTTGTCAACTTTCTGGCGGGTAAGATGATGGGTTGACTGAGTGAATCCATTTCACACTCAGAGAAGGTGAACGGTCTCTCTACATTGTGAGTGTGTTGGTGTCTCAGCAGGTGGGATGAGTGAGAAAATCCCTTCCCGTATTCAGAGCAAGTGAACAGTTTCTCCCTGGTGTGAATGTGCTGGTGTGTTTGCAGGTTGGATGAGCGAGTGAATCCCTTTCCACAGTCAGAGCAGGTGAACGGTCTCTCCCCGGAGTGAACTTGCTGGTGTCTCAGCAGAATACTTGAGGTCTTAAATCTCTTCCCACATTCAGAACATCTGAAAGGTTTCTTATCCAAGTGAACAAGTTGGTGTGATCTGAGGCTGGTTAAATAAATGAATCTTTTTCCACACAAGGAACAGGTGAACGACCTCTCCCCAATGTGAACGCGCGGTGTTTCTGGAGGCTGGATAACAGAGTGAATTCCTTCCCACACACTGTACATCTGAATGGCCTCTCCTCATTGTAAACTCACTGGTGTATCAGCAGATCACTTGTGGTTTTATAATGCTTCTCAAATTCCGTACATTTGAAAGGTCTGTTATCAATGTGAACCAGTCGGTGTGTAGTGAGGTGGGATGATCATGTGAATCCGTTCCCTCACACAGAGCAGGTGAATGGCCTCTCCCCAGTGTGAGTGTGTTCGTGTTCAGTGAGGTTCTGTGATTGTTTAAATAGCTTCCCACAATGCGAGCAACTGAACTGTCTCACAATGTGAATGACCTGGTGCTTCACAGGTCCTCAGAGCTTTTAGAATTGTTATCACTGTCAACGCCTCTCTTCAATGTGAACTTGCTGGTGGGTCAGCAGGTGGGATGATTGAATGAATCCCTTCCTGCACACGGAGCAGGTGAATGGTCTCTCCCCAATGTGACCGCGGCGATGCATTTCCAGCAGAGATGGATAATTGAATCCCTTCCCACAGTCACCACATTTTAAAGTTTTTTTACACAGAGGGTGGTGGATGCCTGGAACTCGATGCCAGGGGAGGTAGTGAAAGCAGATATGATAGTGAGTTTTAAGGGGCATCTGGACAAATACATGAATAGGATGGGAATAGAGGGATATGGTCCCGGGAAGGGTAGGGGGTTTTAGTTTAGTTGGGCAGCATGGTCGATGCAGGCTTGGAGGGCCGAAGGGCCTGTTCCTGTGCTGTAGTTTTCTTTGTTCTTTGTTCCATGGTTTCTCCATGGTGCCAGTACCCTTGTGTCTCTCTTGGTTAAATGATCTGTTCAAGCCTTGTCCACACAAAGAACTTGTGTATTCTTTCTCAGTAAGGGAATCAAGGGTCATGGGGATGAGGCAGGAAAGTGGAGTTGAGGATTATATCAGATCAACCATGATCTCATTGAATAGTGGAGCAGACTCAATGGGCCCAATGGCTTAATTCTGATCCTAGGTCTTCCCATCCTTTGGCTCTCTGCTGTGAATAGTGTGATGTTTTTTCAGGCTGTGTAACTGGTTAAAGCTGTTTCCACAGTCAGCTCACTGGAACTTGGGTGTATGTTCGTCTCGGTGCTTTTCCAGTCACACTGATGTTTGAAATCTTTCCCCACCATCAGAACAAACAAACATTTCTTCTTCCAATTTAAAAGTCGATGATATTCAGGTTCTGATGAATGGAGTGACTTTTTCAGATTTTGATGTGATGTTTGGTTTCAGTTTCCCATCTGTGTGCCTTGTAAAAGACATTGGCAGAGTCAGTATCACTGTCAGTACAGGATAAAAATTCAGAACAAGCATTTCTAGTTTCCATGGAATATTCTTTTCTCTTTTGTTTCCCCAATCTTGTGGTCCAATCAAACTTCCATTTCAACTGAACCAGAACTTTGTTTCCAGTGTCTATGAGACATTGTACCCTGAGTTGTGGAAGGTATCGAGTGTTCCAGTCGACACCACACACTCCCTCTCCAGGACCATTCGAGCATGGACAAGACCACGGAAGAGCAGCCGACAGCCAAGTTACCCCCTGCCGATCTACAAATTACTGTTTTAACCAGCCCCAAGAGCAGGTCCAGGAAAAGATCCTCTGACCTCCCCAGCCTACTCCACACTGAGCAGAATTGGAGTGTGGGGCAAACCAGAAGTGTAATTAAAAGTGGAGAAGCAACTCCTTCAAGGTCTGCAACCTCTCACAATGAATATAAACATGGCTCATGGACTCCTCCCGGCTGCAAAACATCAGCTGCAGCTTGAGACTGGGTGAAAATGTTGAAAAATCTTAGTTCCTTGTGGCTGTATCGGACACTAGGACCCGGTGGGAAGAGAATAACCTTAGCCCCGCCCCCATACTGTTGCGTCAAGAATACCCAGCCGCATGCGCTCCTCGTTGAACCAAGATGGCGGCCGTCAGCCTGGACTTGGGCCTCGGAGGGGAAAAGATCCGGAGCTGCAAACACGGGAGCGGCAGAGTCTCAATCGCGGTTTGAGGCATTCACCAGGTGTTTAGAAACTTTCCCTATCCAGAGCCCGCTCCATCAGAGTTTTCTCTTCCTTCCCCGCTGCAAAGAGGCAAAAACAGCCCAACCCCATCGCCATTACTGACAGTGCGCACGCTCCAATATGGGGGGGTTAATGCGCCTGTGCGGTGCCTGCCTCTGGTGTGAATAGGGGACATTCAGCACCGCGGGGAATGCTGGGTCAGGACTCTGCCATTAAAAGTCATTATTAGTAGCTCGTGATGTTTTTACTATTGTGTGTAGATTGGGGGACGGGGGCGGGTTCGATAAATTAATTAAAAGAGGAACCAAGTTATACTGAAATCTATGCATAGATCTTTCATTATCCATCAGAAAGAAAGGGAGTGGTAATAGGTGGAGAATTGTAAATGTCCCAAAGTCTTCCACAAGCAGCAGCAATTACAGCGGAATCCAAGAGCTCCAGTCAAATGTAAACTCAGAAAATGGTGTGACTGAGTGAAGTATTTCACTAAGTAATTGTCAGAATTGTATTCTCATGGATATTCCAGGTCATTTCTCAAAACCATTCAATGGTGGTGGGTGTCATTGATTAGACCAGCACTTATTTCCCATCCCTAATTGCCCTTGAAAAGTTGTTGGTAAGCTGCCTTCTTGAATCGCTGCAATCCATGTGGTAGGTAAACCCACAGTGACGTTAGGGAGGGAATTCCAAGATTTTGATCCAATGACAGTGAAGGAAAGTGACATATTTCCAAATCAAGATGGTGAGTGGCTTGGAGGGGGAATTCCAAATGGTGGTTTCCCATCTGTCCACTGTCCTTGTAGATTGTAGTGGTCGTGGGTTTTGTTTCATTGCAAGTTTCATATAGATTTGCAAAAAAAAACTTCTTAGGATGTGCGGCGGCACGGTAGCACAGTGGTTAGCACTGCTGCTTCACAGCTCCAGGGACATGGGTTCGATTCCCAGCTTGGGTCACTGTCTGTGTGGAGTTTGCATATTCTCCTCGTGTCTGCGTGGGTTTCCTCCGGGTGCTCCGGTTTCCTCCCACAGTCCAAAGATGCGCGGGTTAGGTTGATTGGCCATGCTAAATTTGCCCCTTAGTGTCCTGGGATGCGTAGATTAGCGGGTGGAATATGAGGGTAGGGCCTGGGTGGGATTGTGGTCGGTGTAGACTCGATGGGCCGAATGGCCTCTTTCTGTACTGTAGGGTTTCTATGATTCTATGTGGACATTACTGACAAGGCTCAGGTATCTGTCCTGAATTACTATCCTGCACTGACAGTGATATGTTACCAATCACCAGTTATCCTTTGTGATGGTGATAGTTGGCCTTTTTCTTAAACCTCTGCAGTCCATATAGTAAAGGTGCTCCCACAATGCAACAGTATTAGGATTTTAACCCAGTCACACTGAAGGGATAGTGATATTTGTCTAAGTCAGGGAGTTGTGTGGTTTTCCCATGTCCCAGCTGCTCTGGTACTTCCAGGTGGGAAAGATTGTGGGTTTGGGAGATTCTGCCAAAATGCTGGTTGAGTTGCTGATGTATAAAATCTCTTTCCATCACCCTCCTCCCTGACCTCTCCCTCTTCACACATAAAGGCTGGATTTTTGTTGTGGGCTCTGAAGGGTGAAGGGTTCCTGTCCCTCAGTGCATTGGTGAACAGTTTGAAGCTTTATGACAATCCAGCAGCTTTCATATCCTTTTTCCTATTCCCAATCCCACAATTTACCAGATTCATTCAGCTCAATTTCACATCTTGCCTTTGTGTTATAATGGCTTGTCTCTTATGTTTCCCTCTTTCTGTTTTCAATTCATTTTTCAGGGGATTAGAAGGTGAGGAATTACAGACAATTGAATATCAAGGATCACATCAAGATCTGACAGAGTGCCTCGATTCATCAGGATCTAAATATCATCGGCCATTAAACATGGAAGAAAAAAGCACCATTCACAGTGGGGAGAAACCATACACATGTGTGTGGACAAGGCTTCAAACGATCGTCTGGCCTGTCAAGACACAAGCGCAGTCACATCAGGGAGAGGCCGTATAAATGTGGAGACTGTGGGAAAGGATTCAATTACCCAGTTGACCTGGAAAATCACCGACGCACTCACAGTGGAGAGAGACCTTTTAGCTGCCCTGTGTGTGGGAAGGGATTCACTCAGTCAGCTGGCCTGTTGATTCACCAGCGCATTCACAGCAGGGAGAGGCAGTTCACCTGCTCCGAATGTGGAAAAGGATTTACTCAGTCATCAGCCCTGCTGATGCATTGGCACACTCACACAGGGGAGAGGCCATTCAACTGCTCCGTGTGTGGGAAGGGATTCACAGATTTCTCTGCCCTGCAGAGACACCAGCGAGTTCACACCGTCAGGAGAGAGGTTAAATGCACTGAGTGTGGAAAGAGTTTTAAAACTCCACGCACACTGCAGGAGCACCAGTACATTCACACCGGTTCCACACCGTTCAGCTGCTCCCACTGCCAGAAAGGGTTCAGGACATCATTCCACCTTGTGGCACATGAGCGCATTCACACTGGAGAGAGGCCATTCACCTGCTCTGAATGTGGGAAGGGATTTAACCGATCATCCAACCTGCAGAAACACCAACGAGTTCACAGTGAAGAGAGACGGTTTAAATGTCCAGACTGCAGGAAGGGCTATAAAAGTTCTGAGGAACTGCGTCACCATCAACGTGTTCACTCTGACGAGAGACCATTCATGTGTTCTCACTGCGGGACTGGCTTCAGGCAATCAGGCGACCTCACTGTACACCAGCGAATTCACACTGGGGAGAGGCCATTCACCTGCCCTGTGTGTGGGAAGAGATTCACTTGTTTATCCTCTCTCACTTCACACCAACTTGTTCACACAAATGAGAGACCGTTCAGATGTTCTGACTGTGAGAAGAGCTTTGAAAGCAGAAAACTTCTGCTTGCACACCAGCGAAATCACTCTGAGGAGAGATCGTTCACCTGCACTGAGTGTGGGAAAGGATTCACCCGGTCATCCATTCTGCTGAGTCACCAACAAGTTCACAGTGAGGAGAAGCCATTCACTTGTTCAAAGTGTGGAAAGAGATTCACCCAGTCATACAACCTGGTGAGACACCAGCGAGTTCACCAGTGATCACAGGGGTGTGATTCTGCTGTTATTGCTGCTGTTAATTACATCCCAACTAAATAATGTTTATACTGATAGTTGGAGTTTATCTGATGTAAATCAGCCCTGTTAGACTTGTAGAATACCCCACAGCATCTCTCATTCATGTGTCAATAAATCTTCACACCTGCAGACCTTGTTTTAAATTTAAATCACTCAGAAACTGTATTGAACTAAAGATGAACAATAAACAGATGACAGTCCAATCCACCCCTGTGTGAATGTGCCGATGTATCAGCAGGCCGATGACTAAAGTCTGTTTTGTAACTTCAGGATAAGGATTTGAAAGCTCTGAATGTTGGTCCTCTCATATGTCGGCTGGAGCTATTTGATAGGCAGGATGTTAATAGCTGTAAACTTGTCAGATGTCGAAAGAATTACTATTGGAGTAAACTCACCCATTTATAACCTCAGACTCTGGTCCCTATTGTAATGAATCAGTAACACAGTGGAATAGCGGGATAAATATGTGGGGCTACGGGGATAGGGCCTGGGTAAGATGCTCTGTTGCAGACTCGATGGGCCCTGTACCCTTGTGCATTTACCCTGCTAACCCCCCCTAACCTACACATCTTTGGACGCTAACGGATAATTTAACATGGCCAATCCACCTAACCTGCACATCTTTGGAATGTAGGAGGAAACGGAAGCACCCAGAGGAAACTCAGACACAGGGAGAACGTACACAGAAACCCACTGCTGTCAGGCAGCAGTGCTAACCACTGTTCCACCGTGCAGCCCTTCATCTGCTGCTGAATCCCACATCCACACATTACTGCCAGACTTGACAATTTCAACACATTCCTGACTGGTCTCCCACATTCTGTAATTTTGAGATAATCCAAAATGTCCTCATGTCTTGCAGACGCTTCCTCCATCTTCACAACCCCCTCTTCTAATTCTGGGCCTCTGTGCAGCCCCTTTGCAATTCCTGCAGCATTGCTGGCCATGCGGACTAATAGAATCATAGAATCCTACAGTGCAGAAAGAGGCCATTCGGCCCATCGAGTCTGCACCAACCACAATCCCACCCTGGCCCTATCCACATATCCCTACATATTTACCCACTCACCCCTCTAACCTATGCATCCCGGGACACTAAGGGGCAATTTAGAATGGCCAATCAACCTAGCCCGCACATCTTTGGACTGTGGGAGGAAATTGGAGCACCCGGAGGAAACCCACGCAGACACAGGGAGAATGTGCAAACTCTACACAGACAGCGACCCGAGCCGGGATTTGAACCCAGGTACCTGGAGCTGTGAAGCAGCAGTGCTAACCACTGTGCTACCGTGCCGCCCCATAACTAATGTATGGTTCTAATGTATGGTTCATCAATGTATGGATGAACTAATGTATGGTTCAATTCCCATTCCAGCTGAGGTTGGTGTCGGAGCTGTCTCCTCACCCTGCCCAAGAGTGGATGGTAACGGCAGCCTGCTACTGACACAAACTGCCAGGGAAACAGCTCTGGATGACACATCAGCAGACATTTGGGGTTCCAAATGCTTGAAAACTGTTAACCTGTGTGAAATTGAGGTGTATTCCAGACTAATTTAAATATAGGATGAGTGTCATTGCTTATTTAGTCACTGCTGTAAACAGTGGAATTTTCACTTTGTAAACCTCAGCTTGAAGGAATAAAGTGAATACATTGGGATATTCACTTTTACCATTATCCATCTGAAGCCAATGGTCTCCTTTTCCCCTGTCCTGATGTGACACTGAATCGTCTTAGGTTTGAAGAAGAAACTTAACCTTAGAGCACTGGGTGGTACAGTGGCACAGTGGTTAGCACTGCTGCCTCACAGCGCCAGGGATTTGGATTTGATTCCTGGCTTGGGTCACTGCGTGGAGTTTGCACATTTTCCACGTGTCTGTGGATTTCCTCCGGGTGCTCCGGTTTCCTCCCACAGTCCGAAAGATGTGCTGGTTAGGGTGCATTGGCCAAGCTGAATTCTCCCTCAGTGTTACCCGAACAGGTGCCGCAGTGTGGCGACTGGGGGATTTTCACAGTAACTTCATTACAGTGTTAATGTAAACCTTATTGTGACTCATAAATAAACTTTACTGTTGGCCTCAGTACCCGAGACCTGGCAGGATGGCAAGAATGGCCTGGGGCTCCAGTGAGGTGTACTGGAGGGGCTGGAGTGGGCAAGAGGTGACATTGGGAGGAGCAGCAGCTGGGAGGCCTACAGCGACCTCTGGTGGACAGGAGGGGATGATGTGGAGATGCCAGCGTTGGACTGGGGTGAACACGGTTAGAAGTCTCACAGGTTAAAGTCCAACAGGTTTATTTGGTAGCAAATACCATAATTATGGTATTATATGGTATTTGCTACCAAATAAACCTGTTGGACTTTAACCTGGTGTTGTGAAACTTCTTACAGGAGGGGAAACAGCAGCAGTGCAGTCTGCGCAAAAGCTTCCCCAGTTCAGCTGATCAGAGAGACTGGGAACCTCTTCAAATGTAAACTTCAGCTTCTCACATTCACCCCCATTCATCCCTCTCTCCCTCCATCCATCTCACTCTCCCTCCCTTCTCCATCCCTCCCTCTCACCATCCATCCCTTTCTCCCTCCTCCCATCCCTGTAAGTTTCAGGGCAATCCTCCATATTTTAAAAGGACTCAGGAGAAACCTGACAGTTTAAAAGTGATGTGGAGATGCCAGCATTGGACTGGGGTGAACACAGTAAGAAGTCTCACAACACCAGGTTAAAGTCCAACAGGTTTATTTGGTAGCAAATACCATAAGCTTTCGGAGCGCTGCTCCTTCGTCAGATGGAGTGGAAATGTGCTCTCAAACAGTGCACAGAGACACAAAATCAAGTTACAGAATACTGATTAGAATGCGAATCCCTCCAGCCAACCAGATCTTAAAGGTACAGACAATGTGCGTGGAGGGAGCTTTAAACACAGGTTAAAGAGATGTGTATTGTCTCCAGACAGAACAGCTCATGAGATTCTGCAAGTCCAGGGGGCAAGCTGTGGGGGTTACTGATAATGTGACATAAATCCAACATCCCGGTTTAGGCCGTCCTCATGTGTGTGGAACTTGGCTATCAGTTTCTGCTCAGCGACTCTGTGCTGTCGTGTGTCGTGAAGGCCGCCTTGGAGAACGCTTACCTGAAGATCCAAGGCTGAATGCCCGTGACTGCTGAAGTGCTCCCCCACAGGAAGAGAACAGTCTTGCCTGGTGATTGTCAAGCGGTGTTCATTCATCCGTTGTCGTAGCAGTTTAAAAGTGACCAACTCTGGCTGTTGGCTGATAAAAACCTCCCAGAAGCTTCGGCAGGACAAACATAACCTGTCGGTGGGCTGTGCTAAGAGAAAAAAAGGTGTGAGCCCCCTGAATATGCAAGTGGCCAAAAAGGCAGACACACCAGTGATCGAATCATCAGAAGGACAAAGGACAGTAAACAGACCAGCAGGGAGTCCATGGCCACAGAAACTGGCCCATCCACAGAAGACATTGAAATAACGACCCACGGGGGGTCAAGGCAGTTCCAACCTTTTGTGTGTGGACTTGACTAAATTAAACTGAAA